>NC_140235.1:35662180-35722180 GCF_949987555.1 Borostomias antarcticus | reverse complement strand
ATAAAGATGTACTCTATCTTTTCAAGCAGATGATTCCTGGCTTCCCTCTTCCATAGACAGAGTTGCCTCCACCACTATTGTGGTTGGAATGGTAAAAGTCAAACACTAAAGGAATGCACGCTCATCATAGTAGTGCAGGTGCTGGATCAAACATAACATATGAAAAAGAAAAAATTGTCCGCACACTGAAATAAGCTCCTAAGGTGAGTTTAATGGTTGTCAGCACAACGTTTCGGCCGTAGAAGCCTGCCATTGCACCTGAATGATTGCATGTCATTGCACCTAAATGATTGCATGTCATTGCACCTAAAGGAGGCTTCTACGGCCAAAACGTTGTGCTGACAACCATTAAACTCACCGTGAGAGCTTATTTCAGTGTGTGGACCATTTTTTCGTCTTGGAATGGTATAAGGGCACAGAAAAGTGGTAAGTTGGACTTGTCGAAAGTCAGTTAAACTGAAAATTGCTGTTGTTCTGTTGTTGAGATTCTCCTAGGGCTGTCGTTAATCTACTCCCTTTCACGGGAACAATCCAGAGAGTGGAAAACAATTTGGTCTATGCTGCTTATCAGTGAAAACTATGTACTGTATAGGCACATAATCTTCAGTATAACTGAAGAGTCATTAAATAGTTACTGTATGGGCTTGAATGACTGAGTCAGTGCTCTTACTTATTGGTCACATCCTGTGTCTACTGTATATACAGTATGCATGTGTTTATAATACTGTGGCACACACAGAATTAGTCAGGCAGACTCGAGTATTAGTTTAGCATTTAAGGTGTGTGCTAGGCCCATGTTAGTGTTTCATTTTTGGTGTTATGGTCCTGTTTCAAAAAGGTCTCAGAGAGAAGCATATTATCTATCCATCAACCCCCGGACAGAATAAAACCCAACCAAGGGTGAAGGCAGCAGCTAAACAAAGGCGAGCGCAAGGCAGTGACACACATCACTAATGTGACCGCACTCATCAGGGGAAGTGTGTGTTTTTGGAGCTACTTTGGGAACATTGGCCCAAATTGGGTCAATAGCCTCCATTCTGTCACCATTATGGCTTAGATGTTTTTATGATTGATTTGACTTCTATGGAGCTTTTATTGTGCGTGGCTGGAAGTCAGCGCACCTAGAGTATAGCGTTTGTCGGGTTATCACTCCCTCCCTCCCTCCCTCCCTTACTCCGTTACTCCGTTACTCCCGACAATGTCTGCATCTCTCTGTTGGCACCACGAGAGGCAGTAGTCCCAGCACACCAAAATCAAGAAGGACTGATCTCCACTGCACAAGTAGACTAGTGGTCAGAGCATTGGACTCCCACCAGGGAGACCGGGGTTCAAGACCTGGTGGGGATGACTTTATGGGACTATACATCCACACGTTCATCCTTTCACTCCAATCTTTTTATCCCTTACCTAAATTCCACAAGTAGAGTAGGGGTCAGAGCATTGAACTCCCACACGGGACATTCTCAGAGATTACCGGCTACTTACTTCACCTAAACGGAAGTGCATACAGCAGGTAATGACTTTTGTCCAGAAACAGAAGTTGAAACAATTGCAGCAAAATAGCTAATGTTACAGGAATCATCCGTGTACCTGCTTTAGCCACTGACCACTACCATTAATTGTATGGAAGCTGCTGCTAGTTGTTGTGAGCTCATGAGCTAACTGGATATCACGCTCTTATTGTGCTGGATTAGCATTGGAAGCATTGGAATTGATGTGTCCAGGTGACAAGACCTATCTTAATTTATCAGACATTATTTCATGTAATTTCAATTCACAGCTATTTCAGAGGCATGACTAGCTTCCATCCTACCAGTACTGAACAGAAACAAGCTAGCCACGCACATAAGCCAGGCTCGACCTGGCCTGGTTTTTTTAAATCACCCCCCAGCCTCCTCTCAAAAAATCCGGCATTTTTTGCCAGAGCGCCAAATACAAAATACCTGCTAGCGTCAACCTGAAAAAGTAACTTTTGAACCAAAGCACCTAGAATCAGACTCTGTTTAGACTTGGTTTTAGAATGTGTTCTGAACGATCAGATCACAAGTGGATAGTGCTAAATACAAGTGTAAGCGACCATCAAAATACCTTGTTTTGTCACCAAAACCTTTAGTCAAACCACTTGCCGGGGTGGTCTGTGACACATTTGACCACATATTTTTAGTAGTCTAAACAGGAAAACCCGTCATCAATGCAGGATAATATTCTCCTTTTTCACTTTATCCTGCGCTCTTTTGCAAGTAGCAAATGTCTTATAAATTGAAACAGTTGGAATAGTCCTATTACAGTATGTACTTCAAACATCTTGCTTTCATGCACACTTAAAAAAAAAAAATCTAACTGACTATTGATTTGTTTACATGGAACCGCTGTGTGACGCATGCAGGCAGGAGTAAGTGAGTTACTATGGTTACTATATGAACACAAGTGTCAGCTGGACACATTTGGAGACGCATGATAGACACAGGTGTAAATGGCAAAATGATTTGCTGTCCACTCTGATTTCCCAAAACGCATTTTGAAACCATGTCTAGACAGAGTTATGTATGAAGACCCATGTAAGTCAACGATGAGGATTCCAATTCTGACATCAGTTTGACATTATGACATAATATTGACCCACAAATCCAAGAGGAACACCATCCAGTAGACTGAAAAATGTAAACTTTTGTACAGGAAGGTAAGATGTGGTGTTTGGAGTTTGTTAAATTATAACTTATAAAGCCCGCTATATAATTTAAAACCCTTTATAAAGCCTGCTATTTTGGACTTTAGTCCTACTATTTTATGTCTGTCTTACATGAACCTGCCACATAGAGACTATAATTTCCCTGGTCGCCGCAGTATTGAGCTAGCTACTGTTGCTCTGCAGGCATGGCCTACCCTCAGCCAGAAATCCAAGATGGCCGCTATCCAGTAGAATAAAAACGTAACTTTTGAACGGGAAGGAAAGTACAGTAAGGAAAGATCTATGGAAGGAAGGAGAGTAACAGTGGTAAACTATAGCTATTATAATTACACCATACAGTGGATCCATAGCACCGGAACAATGCTTATACTGTCAAATGTGTCTGTATAATCAGTTAGGATGGGCCGGGTGAGCAGCCAGACACGAAAAAAAAAAAAAACATTCATCATTCAAAAAAAAATCATTCATCATCATTTATTCATTCATCCATAGAAGTCAAATCATTCATCAAAACATCTTAATGGTCACAGAATTGAGGTTCTAGACCCTACTGTCTCTCTCTCTCTCTCTCTCTCTCTCTCTCTCTCTCTCTCTCTCTCTCTCTCTCACACACACATATAGCAGATTCCTCAGTTCCAGCTCTTAATTGGTTCAAGAAAAAAGCTTCACTGTTTGTATCACAGTGAGACACTTGCACCCCGTCATCACCCTGGTTCTCTCTGTCTCTCTCCCTCTCTCCTCTCTCTCTCCCTCTCTCTCTCTCACACACACACACTAGCTCTCTCTCCCTCTCTCTCCCTCTTCCTCATGTTTTTTTTTTGCATTGCCTTCTGTCATTCTCTCTGATTCTCTGATCTCCCTTCCCTCTGTCTCCCTTTTTCTTCTGAGCGATATCTCCTCCTGCAGTGGGATGTCTGGGTGAGCCTCACACAGTCTTCCTCAGAGATGCAGCATCTGAGCTATACAACGATCTGATTGGCCGCATGCTGCTTCCTATGCCTCTGTTAGATTTCCTAAAGCTAAGTTATGTAACTCTTATCGGCTACAAGCGTCTACGGGAGATATTCCGTCTGCTGGGGTCGTTTCAGTCTGCTTCTCACCCCGCTTGTGGCACTCCCCAGATAGCAAGCGGATCTGGGCCATATATGGGCCGGAACTAAGCCACAAGTGCCAGATCTGGCCTGTATATGGCCCTGATCGGATTGCTGTCTGGGTCCCAGAAAGACCATGCGAGAACATCCTGTGTTGCTGATTGAATCTCAGCACACGCACATATTTGAAAAGAGGCGTGGCCACACTTCTGTGGGGGGAGGCGCCCTCAGCTCGACTGGTTTCATGCTCTGGTGTAGTTCTCTAACACGTTTTACAATTGCTCTAGGAGAGCCAAACTGCAGCCTACAAAGATGTGTTTTTCAAAGAAAAGCTCATTCTCTCTCGATTTGTCATTGCAATATCCTTCCAAAATTATACTGTAGCTTTAAGAATCGAATGTGCCAGATTGCTACAGTCAGTGGCGGTGCCACAGGTAACGTAACATTTTCTACTCGAACGAATAATCTCTCCTGTAGTACCCTTCAGTTGATTCTTACCCTGCTGCATTTCCAATTTCTCCCATATTTCCAGTATCTGCACATCACCTCACACGTAGCTCTGCACACACACACCCCACACACACACACACACACACACCCACACACCCCACACACCCACAAAGCCGCTCTGTTGCTTTCTTGCGTCAAATTGCTTTTGCACATCTTCCCCAGCGGCTAGGTGCAGAGCTTTAACTGCAGGGTTTGTTGGGCCTCCCACGTACCCCCCCTCCCACCCACACGCACACACACACACACACACACACACACACACACACACACACACACACACACCCCAGATAGCAAGCGGATCTGGGCCATATACAGACCAGATCTGGCCCTTGTGGCTTAGTTCCGGCCCATATATGGCCCAGAATTATTACACATCCGCTTGCTATCTGGGATACACACACACACACACACACACACACACACACACTGCACCACCTCCCTACCTACACTGCATGAGTCTCTCATAGGGATCACCAGGTGCCATTAAAATTCAGAGAAATCGTATGGGTGCCAGCCAATTATCCCTGGTCACTGTTGGCGTCGTGTGCAGAACTCTGCAGCGCTGCAGTTGGCGAATGAGAGGAGGGGATACTGTACTGTACATTAATTGGACAAGGAGGCGGGAGGGATCTAGTGATGTCATCCACTCCATGGCCAGTCCTATCCATCACCAATTCTATTTTTGTTTTATAAAATGATGAATGGCATGGTGGCATCAACAGTAATGGATGCATTATGACACTGCAGTATGCTCATAATGGTAAGGAATGTGTCTACATACAGGACGTCTGGCATGCCCATAAAGCTGGTGGTTAATATTCCCTGTGCGCCTTCAGAAATTGTGCCGTTAGCAGGAGTAATTAAACAAGGTCCCCAGGCTGTCATCTCAATACTTTGAAGTCTTTATTATTCATAGAAAAACTCAATCTATAGTAATGGCTTATGTTAATGATACAGGCTTTTCAATATTATAGTTTATTGAATTCACTTCCTGAGTTTCCACCGGTTTTGGTGTCTGACCCACCGCCTTCAACATTAAAACCAAGACTTCCGCAGTTGGAAAACATGTGTATTGAGTCTCCACTGGCATGAAATAATCTTGTATTGACTCTTGACCCTAGGTCTAATCGACATGTTTACACCTCAGGATTGCAGAATGAAGGTCGTTTTTTTTTGTTTTTTTTCCTTTTACACGTGCATGAGCCTGTCTAGTGATTCGTCTTCCGCGCGGGAGCTCATCCACCCTGCTGAGCGCCGCAGCGCCCACGCCAGGTCTGCGGATCTCCCGGCTAATTGGTGGGGTGGGTCTGATCTGTGGTCACGACAAAACGCCCATCTGCTGTCGGCGCGCTGCGAGAGTGTGAACGGGTGCACGACAACGGCTGAGCCGTCTCGCCTAAGCTGTAACACGTTTCACGCCTGGCACCAGAGATAAATGTGTGAATAAAGAATAATTAATTTTATGTTGAATTGAACTGTGTAAACAGCATGTAAAAGGTATTTGTATCTTGATATAATCTGACATTCTCTGGTGTCCATGAAACACAACTGATTACTGTAACTTCAGCTAGTAGTTATTGTACTCTCAATCCAATTTTGAAAGAGAAATCTAATTGGGTAAATGCAGTTCCATCTGTGTTTTAGTGAGTAGGTATACAGGTTGACTGGTGTCCTCGGTGTTGGGAATTCCCATGAGGCACTGGGCCCTTATCCACGGAATTCATTCAAACTGAGTGCACAGATAATGTGTGCGTGTGTCAGTTTGTGTGTGTGTATGCGCTTGTGTGTGCGGGTGGGTGCGTATGTGTGTGTGTGTGTGTGTGTGTGTGTGTGTGTGTGTGTGTGTGTGTGTGTGTGCGTGCGCACGTGTGTGTGTTCATGCGAGTGGGTGTGTGTGTAACGACTGGGAGGGTGACAGCTGGAACTCTCATGGGGGCGTCGTCTGACATTGAAACGTCCTCCTCCTCCTGTGAGCGGATAAGAAGCAGGATAGGACGCAGACGACGGTGACAGACAGGTGTTCTCCTCAGACCGGTCTGGTGGCAGCTCCCCGCCCTGAGCCGTCTTCCTGTTCAATCACAGCTCGCACGGACTCTTCCTGACTGCTCCGGCACACAGACACGAAGGGTTTGCGGACAGGTTTTTCTCTGACTGGCAGTCGACATGTTTCCTCATTGATTTCAGCTTCTATACACAGTGTTGACTGGCTGTCGGGAATATAATCACCTGTGAGAGTGACGATGTTTGAGTGAATGTTCCCGGCTGTGCAAACACTCAGTAGGGATACTGACCCGAAGAGCCCTCCTGTCTCCTACCTCGGCAGGTTTCGCCCAGAAGAGAGGGAAGGCACAGCAGGCCGCTGATTATTTGAACATCCTGCTGTTTGCTCTGTCACCCATCACTCATCACTTTGAACAAAGTTGACTTACTCTATTTTACTCGACACAAAATAGGGAAGAAGCTCAGCTGTGTGGAAGAAGATAACAAAAAGATGATGTGTCTTTGCAGTCCTATGGTACAGTACTTCAGTTGAATGCTGATTTATTTGACTGTGCTGCCTTTTCCCATAGGGCATTTGAATTTACACAGTAATTAGTGATGTGGATTCAACTCTCTAATTTACCTCCAGCTCCTCTTGTGCTCCTCTCCAGAGCTAATTAAACAGCCGCACACTATTTAAATAGGCTTTGCTGACATCTACCTGCAAAGAGAATGCAGACAAAGCACATGCCCCGAGGAATGTTGATTTTTTTAAAAGCATACGGGTGAAGTTAGCTCGTAAAGTTATCACTTGACTCATAATAGATCATTACATTATCGTTTTTGTGTTCAAGATGGGTTAATTGCCCAGCATGGTTCTAACAGTCACAAGCTGATAAATAATAATGAATGATGAATAGTGAAGACTTTAGGTCTTAGATTCCCCTAATGTAACCTAATGAGGTTTTGTGTTGCCATAACTCCACTATCCCCTAGTGTTGTGTTAGCTGCCGCAAGCCTCCCTCCTGTGTTCACTGGCAGTCGCCCTCTGTCAGATTGGCGGTGGGACTGATCTGTTACGTACGTAAGCACCCAGCCACCCTGGCGCCTCCCCCTCGCCATATGGCACGGCTCCCTGGAGGGCGCTGGCACCCACACCCACAGACAGGAGGGTAAATGATGGCTGTCACCTGCGGGTGGCATATCCGCTCCCCCCTGTCCACACCCCACCCCCGTCTACCCAAATTCACTTGCCGTGTATAGAATCGTGTGCGTTATGCCAAGCGCTTTTTTATTTTTTCATCAGATCACACACAGATTGTGTCTGTAGGCCGTGCTCTTCTCCGGATCAGGCAGACTTTAATGTGCGCTGGTTGGTATGAAACGGAGACCATTGACCGTACTGGAGTTCCGGCTCCCTGTCGGCCAGGGTTTGTGAATGTTGACTGTACCAAAAAAGACATAACGTGGGTAAATATTTACTCTAGCAATGTACTGCACAGAGGGAACATGGCCATCCTGGCATTAAGGCTTTTTGTTGTGTGCACATACATACATACATACATACATACATACATACATACATACATACATACATACATACATACATACATACATACATACATGTTTCTACGGAAAGTGTCAGGCTAGTTTAAAACTCACTGTCTAGCTTAAACTCTTCATCATCACCATCATCGTTATCCTCAGCTGTGCTGAGAGAGGTCGTCAGGAAGCATGTGTTTGTGTTTCAGTTGAACAAATGGAAAAGCAGAGAGGATTACAGATGCAGGATTAGATGCCTGTGCTTGTGTCTTGCTCTTGTGTCTAACATCTCACTCAAACAGACTAATCCTCAAGATCTTTTTTTTACTACCCCAGCTATACTATCTACCAACTGAATGCAAAGATTTACCATAGCCAAAATTAGGTTTGTTGGACCACTAGGTCCAAGTTGCCAATCAATCATACTGCTGAAATACTTCTCTCCATCTGTTGGGACACACCCACCTTGTCAGAGCTGTCGTATCATACAAGTTCCTGGGAGTGCACCTGAACAATAAACTGGACTGGACATACAAAACAGACCCTCTCTAGGAAAAGACAGAGCAGACTGTTCTTCCCTAGGAGGCTCAGGTCATTTGATGTGCGTAGCAAGCTGCTGCAGATGTTCTACCAATCTGTGGTAGCTAGCACACTTGCTTACAGAGAGAACTTACAATGAATGATTTACCATCTGCCATAAAATAAGCAAGTGTAGTGATGTATGCTGATGATTCATCGCTATATAGTGCTTCCTCAACATGTAATGACCTGATCAATCTCCAAAACAAAACGTTCCGTTCTTGGCTCAAGGTGCACTCTGGCTCTTGACCCACCGCTGAACCTGACCACGTCAGCCGTACAGTTGAACATGTTACAACAGCTACACTTCTGGCCGTAACATTAGACGGCTCATTGACTTGGTCAGATCACATTGCAAACATTGTCAGATGGGGAAGGGAATTTTAATGATATGGAAATGTTCTGCTTATTTAACACCATCCACACTGAATCAGCTCATCCAATCACTAATCCTGTCTTCTCCTGTCCCACATACAGGATTGTCCAGTCATATGGTCATCTGCAAAAAAAAGGAAATAAATAAACTCCAGCTAGCACAGAATAGGGCAGCTAGAATGTCACTCCACTGTTCAAAGTGCACAAACATCGATTACATGCATTAACGCCTAGCATGGCTCAAAGTTGAACAGAAACTCCAAGTAAGTCTACTGACGTTTCTCAAGAACATATTACTTTAAAAGTAACCAGAAAACGTACGCAATCAAATAGTTTATTCAAACTCCAAACATAATTACAGCTGCTGTGCATCACTGGGTCAGGCTGGGCGGACAAAGAGGAAGAAGATGACAAATGGGAAATATTTGAGGGTCTAGGTGTAGACATGCAAACTGGTGCAGGCATGTTTTCCGGTTAACTGCTACAGTTAGATGGAACAAGGTTTGAGGTTGTGACATGATCACAGCTCTTTTCTGGCTACACAGTGAACTGCCCACCAACATCAGGACTGCTCATATTTCGCCATTGGCTCAAAACTCAGCTCTCCAAGAAATACTACCAGGAATAGTGTCTGTGTGAATACACCCTTACTGAGTCCTAAGACTCCCGTTTGCCTCCCTTGCTGGGCTTTTGTGCCGTGCTTTTGTCCCAGCAGTCAGAGGGTGATCAGGGAATCGGCTGCAGCTGTGTGGCAGGGTTGCCATGGAGAGTAAAAAGGGCCGGGAGACACCTCCCACTACCTAGCCCCGCTGTCCATGGTGCTGAACATTGTGCTGAACATTGGAGGCTGCCAGGGGTGTGGTGCTGAACAGAGCTTTGGAGCGCAAAGGCGGCTTCCCGGAGTGCTCCCGTGGCAGCCTCCCGCTGACCCTCAGCGAGGTGGATGCCACACTATCTATCTATCTATCTATCTATCTATCTATCTATCTATCTATCTATCTATCTATCTATCTATCTATCTATCTATCTACTGTATCTATCTATCGAAGATTATATAGTGGTGCTAAAAGTAATTGGACAAGCAAGGTCAGTGTCTATACAGTACTGTTGGGGCTAGGATAACCATATGAAAAAAAATATACAAAAAATAAAAAGGCATACCCCCAGCTCTGTGATGTCGCTGTATTGTATAATATGTTTCTGGCTAATGAATGACAACCTGAATGTCATTCAAACTGAATGCTGACCTGTTATTGAGCTGCAGGAGGTTCTAAAGTGTCCAACCCAGTCATAATTGGTATAACTGTACGCAAATATGTGCTCGAGATTGATCTGGGAAGGAAAGAGGATGGAGGTTGGGCTCCTAGCCAAATAAGCTAGAGTGATTGAACATCATGACCAATTCTTGTTGACCCCTCCTCCCTGAGGAAATCTTTAAATGACCAAGTTATCTTTGTTCTTTATCTTTCCATGCTGACCTTGAGTGAACTAGGGAGTCGACACCGACAAGCTTAAAGGAAACTTGATCAAAAGACATTTACTATCAAAGATCTTGACACTGAGAAGCATAGCACCCTAAGAACTCTGAACCGACAAACTACTCATCAATCACCAAACCAGCGTGCGACAACCAATCTGAAACCAAAACCGATGCAGCTTTTGCCAAGAGGATTCTTGCCGCTGGGGTGTCCCGACTTTCTCACAAGCTGTCCCGATCTCGACCACGTGGATCATTGAAGTGCCCAGGCCCGCAATCTTCAACTCACCGATGTGCCTGTTCTTACTCACGAGAGGTTATCAGCTTACATTGTCTCTCAGAATCAGATTTATTTGGCCAGGTAGGTTATCATACATACGAGGAACTTGCTTTGCACTATTGTGGTGCACAACAAGAAATAGACAAATAAACAAGGTGCAAGGACAATAAAGGTCATTGCAAAATACAATAGTGAGGAGGCAAAATACAATAGTGAGGTATACAATATTGATCCTATTTGCACTACAATCCTATACACAATACAATCAAACGTAATGTACAATATAATGCTGTAGAGTCAGTGGGGATCACAGGCCTTGTTGATGAAACTGTTTTTGTGCCTTGAGGTTTTGCGCAGCCTCCTGCCGAAGGGGAGTGGTCCACAGAGTTTGTGTCGGGGTGGGAGGGGTCAACCACGATCCTTCTTGCCTGCCTCAGGGCTCTGGAGGTGTGCAGTTCACGCAGGTTGCAGCCAACCACCCCCTTTGCAGAGCGGATGATATGCTGCACTTGTGCTTGGCTGCGGCAGCAGCGTACTGTACCAGATGGTGATGGAGGTGGTGGACTAGATGATGGCAGTGTAGAAGTGTACCATAATTAGCTTGGCAGGTTCAACTTCTTCAGCTGCCTCGGGGGTGTGTATGTGTGTGTGTGTGTGGGGGGGGGTGGGGGTGGGGGGGTGGGTTCTTCCTGAAGTCCACAACCATTTCAAGAGCATTGAGCTCCGGGTGTTTTGGCCTGGCACCTGGACAACAGATGGTCAATCTTCATATAGGCGGACTCATCCCCCTCAGAGTTGAGCGCAAATTGTGGTGTAAATGAACTTCTCCTCTCTTCTCACTTCTCTCGTTAAGATTACTGTAACTGCCTATACTCAGGGCTGAGCCAGAAAGCCACTTCCCGCCTCCAGCTGGTACAAATGCAGCTGCTAGGCTTTTAACTAACTCTAGGAGACGAGACCACATTACTCCCATCCTTGTCTCTCTTTACTGCCTGTAGTTTTTAGAGTTGATTTTAAAGGAGTAGTAAAGGGAAAATGCATGTTTAGCCCTGTTTTAAGGCTACTTATGATCATATACAATGGTTCAGATCAAAACGTTGACAAAACTAGCACTTTTGAGAAAGTCTGATAATTGCTCTACCACCGTTTTGGTCATACAATGGATGTGGGTGGGCACCTTTAAAAATCATTCAAAAAACATGTTAAACTCTCAATTTCAAAGACAAGAAACTCACAGATTTGTTAGTTGGCGTTCTGACATATAATTCGCCATAAAGTAAAATTGTAGTTCATCTGGAAAAACTTTAAAAAAAATATTTAGCATAGAACTATTTAGTCGTAGCACATACGTGTGTAAACCCCCGCAAACTAGGTAGCCTAGCAACATAAACAATAGCTACTGTAAGTAGTTCCGCTTCCTGAATCCCCTCTGCGGATTGATCTGCACATCTACAACGTCGCTTCAATATAAGTCAATGGATTTCATAAAATGATGAATAAAACCCTACAGGATTCATACTTTGCGGCAAATTTGATGTCAGAACACCAACGGACACCCCTCGGAGTTTAACATGTTTTTGAATGATTTTTAAAGGTAGAGCAATTATCAGACTTTCTCAAAAGTGCTAGTTTTGTCAACGTTTTGATCTGAACCATTGTATATGATCATAAGTAACCTTAAAACAGGGCTAAACATGCATTTTCCCTTTACTACTCCTTTAAGATTTTATTGATAACTTTTAAAGCTCTGCATGGTCTAGCTCTGAGTTATATTTCAGACATGTTTGTCCTCTATGACCTGAGCATAGCCTGAGATCCTGGGGTTCGAAAATGAAGTCTCTGACGCAACTCAGTCACACCCCGCTATGTCAGCTGTCATAGCATTGGTCCAGCAAGCAGAGTGCATGTATTTAAGCTGTCAAAACATGTTATTGTTCACTCTTGCCATTACTGCTGATCGCTTGTATCTCCTCCCCTGCTCCACCTGTGTTCTGTCGATGTCATCTCTGTTGTCATCGTTGCTCTCTGTTCCGCGGGTATTGCTGCATTCTTCTGGTATTCCACTATGCGTCGGCTAGTGGAAGCCGGGGAACCTCACTTGCTTAGTCTCTGTGGCTCTCCGTGGTGATCGTGGGCCGAAACATCTCCGAAGGGCCATCCAGCGGTCCCTCCGGTCACCACGGAGGCAGAGGCTTTAGGCTGTTCTCCTTAGGAACTCCACAAAGCGTCGGCCCGTGGAGGCCAGGGACTATAATGTACAGCAGTCCCCCTATGGCTCTCTTTGACGGTCTTAGTGGGCTGAGTTACCTCCGAGCGACTTCCCGATCGCGGCCCACTCTGATCGTCATAGAGGCAGGGGGCTAAATCCATGCTGTTCTCACTTCCTGCACTCTGAGCCAAGCTGACCTAGAGGGGGGGAACATCTAGATTTCGCCCCCCCCCTACTATCGCGCTTTCTACATGCTGTGGAAGGCAGGGGGCCCCTCGAACACCGCCAAAATTTCACATGCTGTATTGCTGCATGCAAAATAAATGGGTCAATTTTGACTAAAGTGATCTCGGCTGAAGTGACCTAATCAGATTTTGGGGATTATTCGGATTGGATTAAATCTTGTCAGGTAATCGATTCCTAGCTCGAATCTGGATCAAATCTTCAAAATGTGTATTTCAAAACTTCACCATAGGATTGGGATCATTTGGATCCCAAAAAATCAGCATTACAGTACCTTGATCCCAGTAGAAGGGTTGATGTACAGTGGATTCCCCAACATAATATAGTACACAATACATTTCAAAATACATTTAAATCTAAAAAAAAAAAAAGGTGATAGGCTAAATGGTGGTAAAATTGTATTTACTTTTCTGTTACATTTTCAGTGGCCTTTAGCCTACCTCTCAGAACAATGCATTCAAACAAATACATTTATCATCACAAAATTATCTCTTATATTATATCAATCATACATTACATTTTGAACCATCAGACAATTCTAATTATTATTAGAATCACTAAATTTGGGATTTCAAAATCTGAACTGATCTGATTGAGATAAAAAGTTTCGAACTCCTAACCCCTGGTTATTCCCAAAACATACCTGATCACCAAAGGGGACAGGGGGGTGCTGGACGGGACCCTCAGCTGTGGAGACAAGCTAAATCTGTTTCATCTTTTAAGACTCGTCTCAAAACTATTTTTATGTATGTCTGGGGCAGCTGTGGTGAAGGTAGAGTGTGTGTGTGTGCATGTGTGCATGTGTGTGTGTGTGTGTGTGTGTGTGTGTGTGTGTGTGTGTGTGTGTGTGTATGTGTGTGTGTCCATAGAACAATTTCACCGCATTTCCATTAACACAGGCTGACTAATTGGCCAATTACCGTAGTGATTGTGTGTTTCGTATCGGAACTATTATATGTACAGTAGAGTTATATTATTTTTCACTTTGCTGCCCTTCTACCATACATATGGTTCAACAGCATTAACTATCCATCAATCAATCAATCAATCAATCAAAGCTTTATTTCTATAGCGCATTTCATACCCAGAGACAGAGAACAAGGGAGGTGGGCATACGTCCCACCCCTACATATTCCAGAGGGAAGCAAAAAAACAGTATCACCCGGGGGCCAGAAAAGTGAGCTGTAAAAATTCTTCCCTGACCCCTCTCAACAAGGCGATCGAGCAAGCTCCTGGAGTATGTTTGTCTACCGGCTAAGTACATTTATAAAGCAATAAATTACATTAAATTACATTTTCAGAGTAAGAGAGGCTAAAAACATCATAGGAGAGACATGGCAAACACTGGTGTAGGTCTGTGTGTGCGTGAATGTGCCTGGGCCCAGATAGAGGCAGGGGTCAGGGGTAGGGTAGGGTAGGAAAAGGATACGGACCCAGGTTAGGGTGAGGGGAAGGGGATCTGAGCCCTGGACTGGTGTATGTCTGTGTGTGTGCAAGTGTGCCTGGGTCCAGGTAGAGGCAGGGGTCAGGGGTAGGGTGGGGGTAGGAAAAGGATACAGACCCAGGTGAGGGGAAGGGGGACTGGGCCCAAGTCCAGGCCTAAAGCCGGAAGTGGACTGGTGTATGTCTGTGTGTACTCGTGTGTGTGTTAACTAAATTCTACGACATCCACAGCAGACACAGGGGTATCTATGGGACTCAGGGTGGTGACAGTGGGGCATCCACTGGACCTGGTTAGAAGGTAGGAGAGAGAGAGAGAGAGAGAGAGGCACTAGGGAGATTTCACACTCTACTGTCCTTTGTATTTTTATTTCTATTAATGAGAAAACATTCACATGTAATTAGCGTAGACACTAGGCTAATCTGTGCTTTGTGTTATGCTATTGTACTGTAATTGTTTTCCGGAAGAAGTCAAAGAGCTTTCAAAGCTTTCAAATTTAGAAGCATCAATTTAATCCCTATCTCTTTTGCATTATGCCCATGTATAACTCATTGAGTGGGAGGGAGATTACGACAGCGCGTGACTGTGGCCCTCGCCCAGCTCCCTTGGGAAATGGGAACTTGACTGTGGCCCTCGCCCAGCTCCCTGGGGAAATGGGAACTTGACTGTGGCCCTCACCCAGCTCCCTGGGGAAATGGGAACTTGACTGCAACTCTGCTTCAGTCCTGGCAGTGGAGATAGTTTGATGTCTTTGAAATGTCCTCTGGGGTCCCCCTCTCGATGGCAGCGACAGCGCTGCTGAACTTAACGTGAACGGCATGCTTTTACAAATGGCCAAAATACATATTCTGACACAAATCTATTCATTACATGAGACACCTTGATGTAAAGGTGATTTCATGTCTCATACTGTACTTGGCTGGGTCTGGTAAATGCAGAAACAGAGATGGATCATGCAAAATATCATTATTCTGTGGATGGGTGGGTCTGTTTCACTAATGAAAGCTGAAATGTAAGACTTGCAGCTGAGGGATACCATGCATTCTGCTGAGGGATACCATACATTCTGCTGACTACACTGCATGAAGAGTTGTGGTTAGCTGTCACATTATTCAGTTAGGAAAGTAACACTGACCTATAAAAGGTTAGTGATATTTAATATAGAGCCGAGAATATTCGTCAGAGATTACAGTTAATTTGAGATCATAAAGAAGTTGATAAAATGCCTATTGCATACCTTCATAACGAGGCCCACCAACAACAACAGCATTATAGGGTGCATGAATTACAATAACATTAATTAACCTTACAGTATATATATTTTATCCAAGCCTCTTCTGACAGGAAAGGTGCCACCTTTCAGTAGAATCTATGTACAAAACCTTTCTACATTTCCAAGACGAAGATGAACATGAACATTTAACAAAATGTAAATTTCAAACCGTGGGATAAGAGCATGAGAATATGCTTCATTGGCTGCCTATGCTTCTATCTATTGCTCCAACTATGATTTTAAGAACACTTCCTGCAGATTTTAACACTTCCTCCAACCCATTTTCTGATCTTGGCAAAAAGTGAAGAGTTTGGCTCAAATCACTTTCAGGGACTGAACTATCTGCTTACAGTTTTTCACACGTTTTCTGAAAGAAAACCCAATTTCCTCAAAACTCAAACCATAAATCACACTCAAAACGCAAACCACAACACATCTCCTGCAAAATGACACTTTGCCTTCAAAACAATGTAACTGTAACATAGTCTCAGTTCACAACCGCATGCATGAGCTGAAAGAGTGTGGGGGTGGGGGGGGGGTCGGAGGGGGGTGGGGGGGGGTGGGGGTCTCAGCTAGAAAGGTGTGCAGAATCCTCACTTGAGCATGAGGTATCACCACTGAATATTAAAAACCACTGAATATTTCAATCATAATCACAAGAGGCACACTAAGGGATAAGTAGGATAAATACAGTACAGTGTGTTGTTATTGTTGTTCTTCGTCGTGTGGCTATGTTGTTGCGTCATCTCCCCCTCCCCCCCAGGCTCGGGGCCGAGGGGCTATCCTTTTACCACCCCGAGCCTAGGTGAGGCATATCCGGGCACACCTCCAGGAGCCATGTCACCGTTTCGTCATCCACGACCATCAGGCCATGCATTCCATTGGGTGTCCGATATATCGGACAGTCCTGGATGACATGGTCTGCGGTTTGTTCCTCGGCGCCACACTCGCACGCCGCACAGGATGCCAAGCACCATCTGTGCATCGATGAGCGGAAGCGTCCGACGCCGGTTCGGAGATGATTAAGCCTCACCCACGCTGGTCTGGGTAAGTCCATCCCGGGAGGGGAAGGACCAGAGGCCGGGATGAAATCACAGAGTCTGAAGGTGTTCGCCTCCCACTCCGCTCGCCAGATGTTGTCCGCCCATCCTGCCTCGCTGATGTTAAGATCTCTGCATTGCTGCAGGAGATCCCATGCGGCAGGCACAAAAGGGTGTCTGGACTTGAGACGCCGGGGAGGCTCCGCTGTTACAGCGAGCCGATCATTAGGCTCCACGGCCCGGCAAGTGAGACGTGCTGTGGTTCCTGTGCAGCAGAGGCCAGCGGGCTGGATGCCTGCAAGGATGGGAAGGTTGACCACAGGAGTTAAACGCAGGCATCCCGTCACGATGCGCAAGGCTACATTGATAGGCAGGTCGATGAGGCGGGTGTGGGCGCTGCGGCACCTTACCAGTGCACAGTATTGACTGGTTGAGTAGACCAAGGCTAGGGCTGCCGTACGCAGTGTTTTTGCCCCGACGCCCCAGCCTGATCGGACCAGTTGCCTCATCAACGCCACACGAGCTGTTAACATCTTGTGCAGTGACTTAAGGTGTCGGCGGAACGTGAGCGATCTGTCCAATGTCACGCCGAGGTAGGTTGGTTTGGCGCTGCTTGGCAGGAGTGCTCCATCGATGTGCACTCGGAGCGCACGTTTGGCTTCCTGCCGACACCGTCTTTGCCTCGCTGAGCTTCAATCTCCATTTCCGGAGGTCTCCTCCACGGCCTGCCAGTCTCCAGTTGTGTACACCAAGGTCGCGCAAGGTCGTCTGCGTAGGCGTACTTCCTGGAGACTGTGATCAGCAGGTCGTAGGTGTAGATGTTATAAAGGAGGGGGGCCAGGACAAATCCCTGGGGTGATGTGTCATTGTTTTTCATAGACTTGATTTTGCTGAAAGCTACAAGTGAAAACTTATATTATATAAACTTTTGTGATATAGTGCTGGATTATAGTGATTTACTGTATGAAACAGGAAACGGATTTTAAAGAGAGAGAGAGTGGGGGAGAGAGCGGGGGGGTGAGAGAGAGGGGGGGGAGAGCGAGGGGGGGGACAGAGAGGGGGGAGAGAGAGAGGGGGAGAGAGAGAGAGGGGGAGAGAGAGCGGGGGGGGAGGGGACAGAGAGGGGGGACAGAGAGAGTGGGGGGGAGGGGAAAGAGAGAGAGTGGGGGAGAGAGAGAGTAGGGAAGAGAGACAGAGAGAGAGAATTGGGTAGTTTGCTTTGGAAGAGAGAGAAAACAACGTCTGGATCAGGCTGCTGGATCAGGGCTGCTGGTTCAGGGCTGCTGGTTCAGGGCTGCTGGTTCAGAGCTGCTGGTTCAGGGCTGCTGGTTCAGGGCTGCTGGATCAGGCTGCTGGTTCAGGGTTGCTGGTTCAGGGCTGCTGGTTCAGGGCTGCTGGTTCAGGGCTGCTGGATCAGGGCTGGTAAATGAGCGATCAAGGGCACAAGCTCACTACGTGCACAATAAGACCTCGTTATTTTTTTTGCACCAGTGAGAACCTCGCCCTGATCCAAAATCAGAGAGGCCCTGTGCGCCACACTCCACGGATCCCAGTCACAATCCACAGGGAGGACCACCAAAACGTGACTTTGCATGCTCGTTATTCGTTTGAAAAATCACAAAGGGTGGGATGTCATTTCATGTAACAAAGATTGGAAGAGGAGCAGTTTCTGAGGTAGATTATCGACGAGACATATTCTCATGATTGGGCTGCACACTCCTCGATACTTGCAGCCTGTGTTTATGTGGTACGAAGCTTGTAATTGGCGGCAGGTTCCCTCTTAAAATGATTTGTACTTGGCGCAACATTGATTGTGCTCTACTTAAATTTGCTGCAATACAGTCCAACCTGGCAAACAGCCATATTATCAAGGTTATTAATATGAATACTGCACACTTATAGCCTACCTCTGCGTTCCTGGTCATAGTGTGACAAAGATGACTGGCACCCCTGGGTCAGTGTTTTTATGTTGTTTTTGTTTTGTATTATTATTATATATTATTATAATATTTTTATATTATTATTATTTTTATCATTTATTTATTTATTTATTTATTTATTTATTTATTTATTTATTTATTTATTTATTTATTTATTTATTTATTTATTTATTTATTTATTTATTTATTTATTTATTTATTTATTATTGTTATTATTATTATTTTATTTACTATTATTGTATGGCCTGTTGCACTAGGTAGGAAATGAACAAACCTACATGGCAGCAGCACCAGTAATTTGATGGCATTGGGGGGCCTTACTTCTACTTTAAGAGGGGGTTTAACCATTGAGCATCAGTGTCATTGAGAGAAGCGGTTAAATGCAAAGGATTGTGTGTTGAAGAGCTGGTGGGTGGGTGAGGGAGATGGACGAGTGGCCAGGATCCATCCATCCATCCATCCATCCATCCTAGGGCTCATATTCAAGAAGAATCCATTACTGTAAGTTCCACAGCCTGTTGGTTTTAGTTCCTGAGGTCCAAACATACTCTCCCTTGTGAATACTGTAGCTCCCTCAGCTCTATACCTGATTAAACATATTATTCAGTCAAGAAAGTCAAGCCTTGACCCATTGCTTCCCAGTAACTATCACTCTTTTTCCAAACTTCTTTTTATATCTAAAGTTCTGGAGAAAGTAGTTTGCAAGCAATTCCTTCCTTTGATAAGTTCCAGTCTGGTTTTCGTCAGAGGCCTTTTAGCTGTCCCGAAATCTAGGATAAAAACAAAGGTAGTGGCTCCCCCCATTTGAAACCATCTTCCATAGATATAAAAAACGCTGAGTCAGTGGACAGTTTTAACAAGCTGCTAAACACCCACCTGTATTGCAAGCAATTTATTATGTGATTGTTTGCCGTTGCCTTCTGTAACTGTGCTTTTTTGCCTTCTGTGTATAGTTTTATACTTGCTACTTTGCTGTTACCTCGACTGCGCTGTAACTTTTGTTGTTTTTTATGTGAGAGTAAATAGCTAGACTCAACTCTCCTTACATCTACCGTCTCCCCGTTATTGTACTCCCACAATACTGT
Source organism: Borostomias antarcticus (assembly GCF_949987555.1). Taxonomy (NCBI): domain Eukaryota; kingdom Metazoa; phylum Chordata; class Actinopteri; order Stomiiformes; family Stomiidae; genus Borostomias; species Borostomias antarcticus. The sequence continues at coordinate 35,702,426 of NC_140235.1, read as the reverse complement.
TTTTATCTACCTCATTTGTTTTAACCTTCTACTGTGTAGTGTAACTGTTGTATTCTTAATATTCACTATTTCTGGTTTGAATTTTTGCAATTTTAAAGGGGTCATATTATGCTAATTTTCAACAATTTAATATACGTCTTTGGGGTACTGACCCAGGTGGGAAAAGCAATTGGGCAAAAAATGGCTAGCATACTGCCAGTGTTTTGCCAATTTCAGTGGGAACGTTGCCATCAAAAATAAAATGTGTCCCCTCAGCTCTTCTGTCCTTTGAGCTTGGGAGACGATGTAGCAATCTGTGCATCCAAGAACTATTGCTAGCTAGCGGGACCTGCAAATAATGTCAGCCTTTATAGCCAGGTAAGCAAACGCAGGTGATTGGAGGTATACAAATGGGGGCGGGATTATTATAATAGGTCCACAACTGTGACATAATTTCACACGGGGGATTAGAATGGCTTGCTAGGACTGACTTTTTTCGGTTTACATTTCGACTGACCACAACAAAATGACTGGGTTGTTTCACTTCATACTTTGTGTGTTAGTAGGCCCATCAGAGACTCAAATGTATATGCAAAAACAATGAAAAAGTTAGTTTTGCAAATGTGGAGCCCTTTAACGTTTCCATTGTACAAGGTGTGCTGTAGTTTAGAAAGGTGCTTTATGAATAAAGTTGACTTACTTATGTAGTGTTGTTGTGTCTCATTATTAATTGATTTTGCCTCGACCTAGATCTTGCATGTTTATTTAATGTTGTACTGTATGTTGTTTGACTATCAGAAAGGTAATCCTTTTGGTTCTATAGCAACAGCTGCTTGGTGACCTAAACAAATCCACAATCCTGCCCATCAGACAGACAGACAGACAGACAGACAGAGAGACAGACAGACAGATAGACAGATAGATAGATAGATAGATAGATAGATAGATAGATAGATAGATAGATAGATAGATAGATAGATAGATAGATAGATAGATAGATAGATAGATAGATAGATAGATAGATAGATAGATAGAGTAGCAATGTCCATCTTAGCAGCCTATGCATATTGTGGCTTCTCCAAAGCCAGTGTGAAGGACAAGGGTTTCAGCACCATGGACAGCGGCTCACACTGGCGTGTCATAGGGGTAGATACTTCCCATTCCCTCTTCCCCGTCAGCTGAGGGGAGACATAGAGGCACAGCCGCAGCCTCTCAGCTGATGGGAAGACGTCAGAGATAAAAGGCGATCAGAACAGAGGAGTTCGAGCACGCAACGTGAGGGAGAAGGTTCTCTTACTGTAATACTCCTGGGTAAGAGCAGGTGAAGAAATCGTGTAGTCTATGTGTAATCCTGTCACTGCTAAGGCTACTCCCATAGAAGTAACGGGCGGACAGGGGACGCCTTCGCGGAAATTCCCTCGACGGAGGAAGACTTTCATTCCTAGTTTGGACCTTTGTTTAAGAAAGAGTCTTCGTAATTGATGCCCCGCTGGGCTAAAAGTTACCTGGTTCTACCTCCAATTTCTTAACTGCGGCACCCTGGTTATTCTCAACGGTTGCCACGCAGTAGGAGCTATTAGACAAGCATCATTAGTTTGTCTGGTGAGCAAGACACAAGTGAGGAGAAATAATGATAAGTGAGTTGATATATTTTGTTGAAATACTTTTACAGCTCTCTAGGGCATTCTAAATCCACATTTAATCACCTAATAGCCTGCAGACTTTAAAGTGATTATAAAACTTCTCGGGAGGGTAATCATCAGAGCCTATCCACTATCTTTAGTAGATCATAATGAAATGAAATATACTGAGGAACCACTGATACTACTCTCACTCTGTTCCACTCCTGATTTGAAGCAAAAAGAACCATCATAATGTAGAGGAGCTCTTAAATAGATGAGTCGAACGACTTTTCTCAGGGGGCTACACCAACGTGTGCCATTTATTAACACCAGATAATCAGAGAGAAACTCAATCCCGCCAACTATACCTCCTCTCAATATCGCGTGCGGAAACAACAGCTCAACAAAAAACGTTCCTAACTCGATAAGAGGAATTATGTATCCTTAGTGCTCACTACAATAACCAGTTTTCTTTCTTGTCTAACCCCATGTCCACCCCCCACTTGGAAATATGACTTCCCCTCCCCATTATTTTGCAGTTACACATGATTCCATGTAGGCCTACATGTATCTATATGCACACTACACAAAAGACTGGGTAGGCAATACATAACAAAGGAAACACACACACAAACAGAAAAAAATGAAATAAAAGAAAAAGAAACGACACAATAGATCCCTTGTCAATCCAGCTCCACCACCCTTCCCCAATACCCAAACTGTCCCTCCTCTTATGAATACTTAATTGTTCATGGTCTTCCATTCATTCATTCATTCATTCATTCATTCATTCATTCATTCATTCATTCATTCATTTTTTTTATTTGTTAAGAGGGCCAAGCACATTGATGAACATTCATGGAACATAAAATGCACATAGAATGCACCCAACCAATTATAGCCAGAGGCTAATTTCCAAAGGCAGTCCCCCTGCCAGGAATTTAAGGCTGTTCCTAGTGGATACAAATGTTAGGACATGGCATAAAAACCAGGACAGGTATAAAAACATCTGAGAAAAAAAGGGTGGGTCAAACATTCTTCCTGCTGTAATGTACAGTATACTGGTTTCTAAATCTCTCCAGACATTTATTCTGCACCTCTACGTACATTTAATATAAAGTGCTTGGCTAGAAGTAGTATATTATTTATGGAGTTAGTCTGCACCTTTAAATCTCCCAGTAACACAATTTGTAGTGAATGACCAATAGATGTATTGTAATTTACTATCCATTTCAGTCCAGAAAACTGCCAGCAAGTGGCAGTACCAATAAAGATGGGCAATAGATTCTGTCTCCCTACATGAACATCAGCATCGGTCCACACATTTGTAGCTATGCTTTGTAATGGTTGAGTCCTTTTAGACATTTGTGGATGTCTTGGCTTTCATATATGTCAGATGAAGAGAATGTGTCTGCACAAATAATAATAATAGCCTAAAAATTAAACAACTGCCATTTCCCCCCTTAAAATGTTGTTTGGTTAGGGTCCATGATAAGTGAAGTACTTTAATTTGGTCAAAATACTGTACGTCTGGACCTTGAATCATGGATTGTACAGCTCTAGATTAGCCAATAGTGTAGTAAACTCCAGTGAATGACAAGTACTCTGCAGTGGCATAGAAGATGCCCAAGGTCCCTTTACCTACTGTTGTCCTGTTGGTTTGTTTATAAGCGTACACAAACCAGCACTGACTAGAATGAAACTAGCTATGGTCCTCTAAAGATGTATATTGTACTACCAGCTCTAGTTGTCCACATAGTTACTATTAGTGTCAAGTATCTACCCCTATGAAACGTCAGTGTGAGCCGCTGTCCGTGGGGCTGAAACCCTTGTCCTTTGGAGTAGCCACAATATTCATAGGCTGCCAAGATGAGCATTGCTACTTCTTGACATTTACCTCATTTCCAAGTCCTGCAGGAGAATGAGGTATAAATCAATCCCTATCCCTTGTGCGCATATGCATAATGATTTGTGTAAATAAATAGGCAATATATTCTCTAAATTTGCATTGTATTGTTTAGTTGATGAATTAATACTGACCTGAAAACATCTTATATGACTTTCATTTCTTCTCAATGGGATTTATTGAGCCATTTGACCAGAGCACATCTGGCTCTTCTGACCCTGATGGGAATGTGTTGTCTACTCTGCATTCATAGGAAGCTGCTAGCAGCCTGCAACACATGACCGATTCAACTGATTGTGATGTCTGTCAAATAATATCATCACACCAATATATTGTTATGCATTACTAATTTTATTGACCTTATATAACAAAATGTGTTACAGAGCATCAGCATACTGTACATCACATTCAAAACAATGGTTAGTCCCCTCCCATGTTTAAATTAGAGCACAGCTAGTTTCTTATTTGATATCATCACAACTAATAGTATTAATAGTATTAGTAGGCATTTCTGCTTCATTAGGAATAGGACAGTGTAGGTGACAGACAGGAAAGGTGGGACAGAGAGAGAGGGGAAGACATGCAGCAAAGGGCGTGGGCCGGATTCAAACCCACGCCGCTGCAGAAGGGACTTGCCTTTACATGGTAAGTGCCCCCAGCCCATTGAGCTACTAGGGCACCCCAACAATAATTGCATTTAACGTATGAAAAGCCAATGTACTATTACTTGCCCCAGAACTCACAAGTGCATCTCCTTCCTAAAACAACTGACTAAGAGCATAATCTAGTGCTGAAGGCAAAGTGCAAGAATAGCAATCTAAAATTAAAGCTGCTTCGCAGCGATGAGGCGGGGCCAGGCAATTTCCGACAAGTTTAGGAGCAATAAGCGAGAGAATAGGACAACAAGAAAGTTGACATTCCAATGTTCATTTTGTACATTCGTATCGTAAAACATTTGTAAAACATTTTGATGCGTTGTAAGCTCGATTTTGATAATTCAACAATGGTCAATGAGTTTGTGAATTACAGTCTGAAGATCCAGTGTAGCAAGTTTGGTGTTAATTGATTGAAAAATGTTGGATGAGATATGTTTATTAATTTTTACAGGTTTTGTTTGCTTTTCTTCATAATTGAACATTAACTTCAGCAGCTGTGTACTCAGTCAGTTGCCAATCAATCGATTTAGTCATTGTAATCCTCGGCGGGGGTTGGGTAGGGTTGCCAACAGCGATGTCTCCGATTCGTGGAGCTTGTGTTGGATTATGGGTAACGTAGTTTTCTCTGTATGAAGTGTTGGTTTCAGAGGACAGAATTAAACATATTTTAAAAAAATCAATTTTTGAGATAAAATTCTCAAAAAAAATCATACTACATCTTGGATATGTGGCTAATGTTGTCACTTTTTATGAGGACAATCAGACATTGATTTGGCGAGAATTAATAGGAACTATATACAGAACTGTTAACAGTAAAACTTTTTGATGTGCTGTGGGCTCAATTTTTCATATTTCAAAAATCTGTGAGGATCGTTTGGTGAGGACAGTCTGAAGATACAGTAGATCAATTTTGGTGTCAATTGAACTAAAAATGTGGGAGGAGATAGGTTTGATAGGTTTTACAGTTTATGAAGAAATCAGAGTGATGGACTTCAAAATTCCTGCAAGGTCAAAGCGTATGAAAGTTTTGTCTCACTTGGGCCTACATTCACGTGGTGGTTTTACAGTGATAGCACCTATGGCTGATTTGTTATGATTTTTTTAAGTTTTAAACTTTAGACTGTTGCTGTAGCGCCACCTTCAGGTTTATTGACCTACAATGCAGGTTGAGGACTTTGGGTATACTACTGGAGGAGCTATGTGCAAATCTTGGTGATTTTTTGTCCACGGGAAGTTAGACTTCAGTGGAAGATGGAGAATAATAATAATAATCAAGATTCCTGCAAGGTCAGAGTGTATGAAAGTTTTGTCTCACTTGGGCCTACATTCACGTGGTGGTTTTACTGTGATGGCACCTATGGCTGATTTGTTATGATTTTTTAAAGTTTTAAACTTTAGACTTTTGCTGTAGCGCCACCTTCAGCTTTATTGACCTACAATGCAGGTTGAGGACTTTGGGTTTAGTACTGGAGCTATGTGCACATTTTTGTGATTTTTTGTCCACAGGAAGTTAGACTTCAGTGGAAGATGGAGAATAATAATAATAAGTAAAACATTTTAATGCATTGTAAGCTCAATTTTGATAATTCAATAATCTGGTCAATGAGTTTGTGAATGACAGTCTGAAGATCCAGTGTAGCAACTTTAGTATTAATTGATTGAAAAATGTGGGTTACAGGTTTTGTTAGCTTTTTTTTTTCATAATTGAACATTAACTTCAGCAGCTGTGTACTCAGTCAGTTGCCAATCAATCAATTTAGTCATTGTAATCCTCGGCGGGGGTTGGGTAGGGTTGCCAACAGCGATGTCTCAGATTCGTGGAGCTTGCGTTGGATTGTGGGTAATGTAGTTTTCTCTGTATGAAGTGTTGGTTTCAGAGGACAGAATTAAACATATTTTTAAAAATTCAATTTTTGAGATAAAATTCTGAAAAAAATCATACTACATCTTGGATATGTGGCCAATGTTGTCACTCTTTATGAGGATGATCAGACATTGATTTGGCGAGAATTAATAGGAACTATACAGAACTGTTAACAGTAAAACTTTTTGAAGTGCTGTGGGCTCTATTTTTCATATTTCAAAAATCTATGAGGATCGTTTGGTAAGGACAGTCTGAAGATACAGTAGATCGATTTTGGTGTCAATTGAACAAAAAATGTGGGAGGAGATAGGTTTGATAGGTTTTACAGTTTATGAAGAAATCAGAGTGATGGACTTCAAAATTCCTGCAAGGTCAAAGCGTATGAAAGTTTTGTCTCACTTGGGACTACATTCACGTGGTGGTTTTACAGTGATAGCACCTATGGCTGATTTGTTATGATTTTTTTAAAGTTTTAAACTTTAGACTGTTGCTGTAGCGCCACCTTCAGGTTTATTGACCTACAATGCAGGTTGAGGACTTTGGGTATAGGACTGGAGCTTTGTGCAAATTTTGGCGATTTTTTGTCCATGGGAAGTTAGACTTCAGTGGAAGGAGAATAATAATAATAATAATAATAATATAGGCAAATACAATAGGGTTCCGGCAGCTACGCTGCCTGGCCCCTAATAACAATAGGTGCTTAAGAGGGAGGATTGTTGTAGTTCTTTTTGAAGAGATGAGTTTTGAGCCTGCAACGAAAGATGGACAGCGACTCTGCTGTCAGTGAGAAGTTCGTTCCACCACTGCGGGGCCAGGACAGAGAAGAGCCGTGACCGTGTCGATCGACCTCGAGGGGCCTTGGAGTGACGGGACAACCCCGAGGTAGCAGAGCATAGCGGTCGGGAGGGGGTATAGGATTTGACCATGGCCTGGAGGTAGGAGGGGGCTGTTCCTTTCATTGCCCTGTAGGTTAGCGCCAGAGTTTTAAACTGGATGCGAGCCGCTACAGGGAGCCAGTGTAGGGAATGGAGAAGGGAAGTTGTGTGAGAGAACTCGGGGTGGTTGAACTCATAGTTGCAAAGGTAGGCTACACTTCATTCATGGCTAGCTAGGTTGGTCAGGAGTATTAGTTTGATTGCTAGGGGTCATTGTTCGTCGCTTTGAAACTCCATAGCAATGTAATAGTTTTATGAACAACCTTTCTTGGCGGAGTTCACTAAAATCTATATGAAGGCACTGAAATCGAAGGTATTCATCCCATAAATGTTTCCTGATGATGAAACCGTTGTTTCACAGAATAACAGTAACTCACTTGAGGGTTGTGGTATATGGCCAATATACCACGGGTTGTGCTGGTCGATGCTATGCATGCATGCTATGACCGCAGCACAACCTGTGGTATATAGGCCATATACCACACCCTCTCATGAGTTATTGCTTCATTAACCTTGTAAAATAAAGTACGGAGAGTGGAGGTACGTTTTCTTATACTTTAGTAGTCGCTTGGCAAGTACAACAGTATAACCGAACAATACACCCCAACAGGGCGGGCTAGGTAGGTCAATCACATGACTATCTAAACAATCAGGTAAGTAGGCTATTTCTACTTCTGTAGAGCCTGTGCCTGTATTCATTATTAACTGTCTTCATATCCCTAGGATTAATATGAGACTATTACAAAGATGAAAAAAAACATGTCATTTTGATATGGATTCCTTACTTAGGCTAATTATTAATAAATAAGATCCTCATTGTGTTGTGCTACTGTACATACTTCAAAAAATAAACGTATAGTTTCCACCAAAGCAGTAATGTTGAAACAAAGAACTCAGAAGTTGTTTTCATGTTTTTCTTCTCACTAAATGGCCTCAAGTACTGATACTGTCATCGTTCTGTTTCACGCTGTAGGGTTTAACTAAGCAACATATAAAGCATGGATTCTTCAATTTGCGTGCCTCAGTTTTCATTAATTGGCTCTTGAAATGCAGGAATACCTAAGAGAGCTTAATGAAGGTCTACATGCAGCGGATTAAAAAGCAAGCAGCACCTCGCCTCCTTTGAGATGGAAAAACAGTGGGTGCTTTCTCCCGCACAGACAGGAAGCTATTCATTAAGAGATCCACCCTCTCTCTGCTATCAAGAGGGGTTCGAATCAACAGCATAAGTGTAGCAACAGCTCAACCAAAATGACTAGGGATGAAAAATGAATCACCTTTTTTGATGTGAATGCACACATACACACATGAACTAACATCTGCAAAGACACATGTGCACACGCACGCACACACACATGCCTGCATGTAAAAGTACTGTACAAACGCAGACACACAAATTATTAAACATTTTAAAGAGCATCGGCTTTGGTTTCATTGTTAAATTATGTGTCTGAGGTAACTGCCCACATAATAGCCTTTTAGCTTGGCAATTTACACGCTTCAGTAAACAGTCGGCAAGACTCCCAGCCTCCTTCTACGACCCCAGGTGAAAGTTTGCAATCTTCAACTTTCCCTTGTGTGATGATGTTGCTGAGAGTAACAGTTGGAGATGGAAAACCCATGCCTTCATTCTGCAGATTCTGGCCAGGATGCCACTGTAGCAACCAGAAATAAAGCAGAGGGAAACAAAAAACGCAGCACGAACGAACACACCATTAAGTCTGACAGCAGCACCTGGACCACAGCACCACAGCAAGGCTGAATGGGTCTGGAATTAGTCACCATACAGGTACAATAGACACACACACACACACACACACACACAGATACAGTCTAAATTCACCCAAACACCAACACACACGCGCACACACACACGCAGAAACACACATTGTGGGGGCTGAGATGCCATATCAAGAGATGGAGGACACAGTTGCACTGCCCACAACGGCTGAGCAGGAGACAGAAAGAGAGGGGAGAAAACAGGATAGAGAGAGAGAGAGAGAGAGAGAGAGAGCAACCAAGACCAAACAAAGGCAACAGGCTCTCTATGGGCCTCCTTCATAAATATTGATATATGGGTGTAGCCACAGAAAGAATACAATGGGCAAAAAAGGAAAGGTAATTCAATGGTCACAGAGCTGCCATCGCTCTCATTATGCTTATTACCATGTAATAATTGGTCCTAATTTAGGTCATAATGCACTACAATGTTATATACCTCCTTTATATACAATTTGTGTTTGTGTGTGTGTGTGTGTGTGTGTGTGTGTGTGTGTGTGTGTGTGTGTGTGTGTGTGTATGTGCGTGTGTGTGTGTGTGTGTGTGTGTGTACGCGTGCGCCAGCGTGCGCGTGCAATGAGATGAAGGAAATAGTGATTTGGTTCCCATTTACTTTTGAATCGATCAATTAGAGAAGAACCAAGAGATCCATAGATATAACTAGGATGTTAATGAGCATCAACTGTACCTCTCACATACAGCAGTTACACTTTTCTAATTTAATAAGACATGATTTATAGAATCTGGTGCTGTCAGCAGAGGTAGAATTACCTTGACTGGACAGAAAAAGGTGGATTTCCCATAAAGGGCATTATATCTGTATAAAAGTTGATTTACTTTGATTTTCAAAGTTCATAAACAGCAGGTGATGTGTGTTTAATTTATGATCAGATGGCAGAGTGACAGAAAAACAGACAGACCGGCTGATGAAGACGATTTGCCGCTGTACACTGTTGGCAGCCACTTATTACATGGATGACTGGCTGTACAGCAGAGCAGGCGATGATATTAAGAGGACCAGATCGTCAGTGTTTTCTTTCTTTACGTCTTCTAAAAAAAAACATAAGATGAAAGGAAACAACAGTAGTCCTCGAAATTTGCAGTCAACTTGCTCTCGACCTCTTAAAATATACATACATGATCCTCTGTTATTCAAAACAAAACTATTCAAATAAACAGTATGACTTATTTTACAACTCTTGATCCTTGCGGCAGTTGCACAGTGCTGTAGATGGAGAAACATCTAAATATAAGAACATAAGGAATTTTCTATCAGGAATAAACAAAAAGCACCATTTTTTAGGACCGCACAAACAAAGCATATGGTGGTGACTAATTCATGCGTTTGCATACTCTTTGAAAAGGACTTGATGGACATGATTCTCAGATCTATGCAACTGCTACATGGTCAGCATTGTCCTTCTGAAGGTCCAGGTTCAGGAGCATGGTGAGAACTATGGTAGGGTACATGTATGGACAGGGAGCTTGTAAATGGGATGGTAAATGGACTGCACTTATATAGCACTTTCATCCACTTAACAATGAATGGCTTCTTATTCACCCACACCAACAGCGGCAGCCGCCATGCAAGGCGCTAGCCTGCTCGCTGGAAGTAATTTGGGGTTCAGTGTCTTGCCCAAGGACACTTCGACATGTCGTCAGGAGGAGCCGGGATTCGAACCGCCGACCCTAAGAACACCGGACGACCCGCTCTACCAGCTGAGCCACAGCCGCCCTATGTCACGTCCTCATTCGCAGGTCGAGTATATCACAGCCAGCATATCACAGCCAGCATATCACAGCCAGCATATCACAGCCAGTATATCACAGCCAGTATATCACAGCCAGCATATCACAGCCAGCATATCACAGCCAGCATATCACAGCCAGCATATCACAGCCAGAATATCACAGCCAGCCAGAGTCAAAGACTTTGACAAAGGCTGCAATGCCGAAACGTCCGTTTATGAAATCACCTTGCAGCTTGAGCCTTTACTTCCTTCCTCTTCCTTTTATTCAGTGTGCCAGAGTATGTCAGACTACTTACCCTGCTCTGCATTGAACCACGTGCCTCAAGCCCTCTCCTCATCCTCTGCTTTCGTTTCTGTGATAGACAGCGTGGACAATGTCACCATTCTCAACGCCACATAAATTTGCATGTCTATAGGCTGGAAGACTGGAGTGTAAACAAACCGCCTGAGGACTTGGACTGCTGTTGAGGCCGTGACGGAATGTGATAATGGAATAAGGGCAAACTTGATTGTGCGCTCAGTTCAGACATACTGTAGGAGTTATTGGACGGAGTAAAAGAGTGGACAGGGTTGATGGGTTGATGAAGAGGTTTGTGACTGGCTGCAGATTTGCAGATCATAAACCCCACTGACCCAAGGACTCTCTCTCACTCTCTCTCTCTCTCTCTCTCTCCCTCCATCTCTCTCTCTCAGCTCTGGCAGATGAGTTCAACACCCCCAGAAACAGTTAAGCTGTGGACAATGCAGGGTATTCTTCTCTAGGCAAGATGACCTGTCCCTCCACACACTGGGAAACATAGGACAAGGACGGGAGGGGCCTCTTTCCTTGGCTAACAATCTCCCTCTGAAGGTTGGTGCATAGACCATGAATACCAATGGAATAAATTATATAGTGTGTTTACTACATTTTGTATCTCTTCATCGATACTGTTTAAGGAATGGATACTATAGGTCGAAGCTACTCTTCTGGGAAATGATGGCAAAAGCTGTCCAATATCAGATGTTCATACAGCAGCCTTATCTGTGTACTATTGCGTCCACACATTCCAGAAGGACAGGAAAGGATGTGTTGCATTTTTGATAGGCATGCCTTTTATAAGATTGCAAGCTAACATCTTTGAATAATAAGATGTGTGTCCTGCAGGTGTGAGTCCCTAGGGCCCAACATGAGTTTGTAAGTGAACACACCAGAGGCTGAAAATGTGGAGAATGCAATCAGCCTGTGAGTCAGACAGGCCGTGTGTGGTCGCCTCACTGCCCACCTGCGAACGGAGTCGCTCCATCCTCATCAAAGAAATGCTCTGCGGTAGGCTAGGCCTATACCTGTTGCACTTAAAGCTCAATCAGACAACTTTATAGTTCAATATTCACCTTTACTTGCTATTAGTTTATGAATTGGCCTTAGCAAGACCCCAAAAATCTTTTTTGTGACATGAGACTGCATGAGAGCTTTTGAATTTATTGTTTTAGAATTTCCGTGTCCTGACTAGCGGGAAATCTTGTGGTGGAAATGGAATATCAGGAAGATAACAAACACTTTGCCCCGCGAAACGAAATCTACATGCACATGAAAGAAGGTTAGGTATTTACCTGCATTGAAGCCATCCTTCCAGAAAGTAGCTACAATATTCCGACCCAGTCTGCGCCACGCGCGTTTGTCATAATTTCTTCCCCATCATTACAACGAGTGAGTGGGGGATTGTTTTATCACGACGAGAGGGGCTGCCAAAGTGCCGAGTTATCTCATGTAGCTTTAAGCATTATCACAATTCCTTCAAAGGTAGTGTTGATAACCATGGGGAGGGTTTCTCTCACTCTCTAAGCATGTCAGTTCCTCCCACACAACAGGAGCATGAAGTCGGAGTCCGATCAGGCTGGGCCGCCGGAGCAAAAACATTGCGTACTGTACGGCAGCCCTGGTACGGGCTACTGCGCACCGGTTTGGTGCCGCAGCGCTCACACCCACCTCATCGACCTGCCTATCAACAAAGCCTTGCGCATCGATTCGTGACGGGATGCCTGCCGTCGACGCTTCCGCTCATCGATGCACAGATGGGGCTTGGCGTCCTGAGGCGTGCGAATGTGGCGTTGAGGAACAAACTGCAGACCACGTCATCCAGGACTGTGATATATCGGACACCCAATGGAATGCATGGCCTGATGGTTGTGGATGACGAAACGGTGACATGGCTCCTGGAGTTGTGCCTGGATATATAGCCCAGGTGACCCCTCACCCAGGCTCGGGGTGGTAAAAGGATAGCCCCTCGGCCCCGAGCCTGGGGGGGGAGAGAAACATCGAAACCCACATGAAGAAGAAAAAGAAGAAGAAGAAGAAGAAGTCAGAGTGTGGTGGCAGGGCCACTCCATCTGAGGAACACGGGATTTGGAATCTCTCTGGCTCTGCAATGCTGCTCTTAACATGAAACAAAAAGAGGTCTATAGTCATGCAATCCAGAGCCATGACCTGCTTGGAACCTAGGGAAAGAGAGAGAGAGAGAGAGAGAGAGAGAGAGAGAGAGAGAGAGAGAGAGAGAGAGAGAGAGAAAGAAAGGGAGGGAGAGAGAGAGGGAGGGAGAGAGAGAGAGAGGGAGGGAGAGAGAGAGAGGGGGGGAGAGGGAGAGAGAGAGGGAGGGAGAGAGAGAGAGAGAGGAAGGGAGAGAGAGAGAGAGGAAGGGAGAGAGAGAGGGAGGGAGAGAGAGAGGGAGAGAGAAGGATGTGTAATGTTCAGATTGCCCATGCTTTGTTTTGACATACCCTCATTAAATAATTAATTAATAATTAATTAATTAATTAATTAATTACCAAAAAAGAGAGACTTATGTCCCTGTGGGCTTTATTCAGTATTGATATAGAATAAATAAAAAAAATATGATTTTCTGTCTTTTCTTTGGGTCTCATGCTTAATGAACATTTCAATGTTTTGTGTTAATAGCAAACAAAGTAACAGTTAGTAGTATGAACGGGACTTGGCAGAATAATGCATCTTCAAATCTGATGCTAATATCTGTAGCTACTTAAAGGAACTTACTGCCGAACACTGATAGCAAGAAATATTTTTTTTATCGGATGTGCAGAGCAGTATAGTTAAGATTAGATATCCTTACTGTCTGATAGTATAATAGATAAAAGATAACAGAACTCCATTTGAGCTATTTTCAGAGCAGTGACGAAGCCGAAGTGCATAGTGTAGCAATGGCTTGTTCTTATCGACGCTATGAGCAAAATTCTATTAAAAGAAAAATAATTTTCCAAGAGTATTGTATGAGAAGTCAGACAACAATATAATAGCCCTCGGGTGCTCTTGCCAGAGTACTTTATGATATCCAACCTAACAAAGAACAGTTCCACATTGAATGTATACAACTCAGCTTGAACTGAACTGAACTGTGTGGGAGTTAAAAAAAAATACATTCAACAAACATTTAAAAGCCAGACAAAACCTTTGGCCAGACACTGTAATTCCATGGCTAGGCAGAGAAGTTACAAAAGCATTTGTCTCTGAAGCTGCAGGTGAAGGACAGTATATACCATAACCAACTCTCCACTCTAATGAAGGCCTCAGAGTCCAGCTGCAATCTAGCAGGCTGGAGGAGATGTCCTCTGAGTGAACTGATGGTGACAGCGCCCAGGGAAGAGAATGTAGTGGAACATCCCCGTCTAACATAGGTCCTGGCAGACCTCCGCTGCTGTCGAGAGCTTGAGTGCATCATATTCCGTTAGAGGTTGGATTCTAAAAAGGATCCTGGTGGAAAGCCAAGGTGCCAATGGTCTAAATCTCATTGCCAACCAGTCAGTGCCAGAAACAGTAGGCTATAAAAATGTATGTTGTGAGATTGTGCCAAAAACATGAACTCTGGTGAGACATTATTCTGTCTATTTAAATTCAGGGGGGCATACAGTCATATAATCTCCCACACACACATCTTCATGCACACCAAGGCCAAGAGTGCATTAGAGGCCCTCTAGTCCTTGTAACTCTGAAAACAACCTTATAGCTTAAATATGGCCATAATTTTATTTTTACAAGTGGAGCACATACAGTACAACACACTGCAGCTGTAACACTGCCTCAATGCAAAACAAGCTTGTGATCGCCAAAGCTCCTCAGCGGTTGACATTGCCATGGATACTACTCCAACGCTGGGATTCCGCCCACCTTAGGAAACAGGAGTGAACGTACTATATGTCTTAAATCTTAATTCTTTCTTAAAGCATTTATGAAAAGCAGGTGGTTATCTCTTATTGACACAGTTGCATAATGGTTACCGTATCACCAGTATAGCATCACTCAAGAAAAAATTGAATTCAGTCTCTGCATTCTCTACTGTACAGTGCATAGGCCTGTGGAATAATGCATTATTATAACTATAGATAAGACTTCATGGGAAGACAGAAAACAGCTACTGAGGAAAAAGAGAATGATATAAACAAAGACAGCCTACCCTCTCCTGTAGTGGGTGTGACGGGAGAAGGAGGTGGATTGTGGCTGTCTTATTTATTATTATCTCTGGGGCTCCACCACTCACAACGAAATGGGTTCTGTCTCTTAGACATGCGCTTGCCTCAGGGCAAGATGGAGGCAAAGGAGAGTCCGCACTGCCAGTGGTCAGGGCCTGCTGGCTCGGGTCAGCCTGTGCTGCTCCATGTGTTAATAATCCATCCGAACAGACTCTGCCGCATGCAAGCGCTTCACTGGACATCCCACTTGACAGCAGTTAGGCATAACCTAGACCCTGAACTTGACTGCCAGCCAAGCGGACACAAGACTGAGTCATATGGAACAGTAGGCGAGGGAAAGTATTGTAGGAGGACAGTGCTGCTAGGCTGGTCAAAGTGACAGCTTCTGGGTACTCGGATTAGAGTGACAGTTGTTACATCCTGGACACTGACTGAGTTAGGAGTGACTGTATGAGCATGGCTAAATGTGACAGCTGTCAACTGTGATGTTGTCTAAACTCCCAGCCAGCAAGCAGCTAGTGAGGAATGTGTTTTAACGAACTGTGTCCGATAGCAGCTGTGTTACTGTACCCCCCGCCATCTTTGGCTGAGCCCGGGTTGAGCCACATGTATACAAATGAGCATTATAATAGTAACCTGAAGGATTCCTAGCGCCCCCCCCCCCACACACACACATACACACACACACACACACACCTATCCTGATATTCCTCATCCCAGAAGTCTGTGTGGGGCGGCTAGGTTTTGTTTATAGGGACCAGGCCGTAATGATCAGAGGTTAGCCATGTTCTTACGCAGACAGGAGGCATGTGTGTGTAATCACAGTATGTTTTAATCCATCTTGACTAATTAATTTATAGTAATACTACATAATGTGTCCTCAGGTGTTCCTCTCTTGAAGAGAGATGTGTTGTGTTCACACACTCCTACACTAGTAGAGGATGGAAGACCAGAGGTGAGACTGATTTACTTCGTAGCGGTAAAGTGGAATGCATTAATGAACACCTTCCATAAGGGAGAGCAAACAGCTCAGTCGGTGTTAAAGTATAAATAATAGAGAGTGTCAAACACATGATCCACAGGATAATCCATTGTGACTCAGAGTGACTCATGTACATTATAGAGTACATGTAATGTGCTTGTTTTTCAGAGTGCTCTGCAATAATACAGTATAATACAGTAATAGTACAGTACTGTAATTCGGCCGCTTCCCCGGTAAGCGCATGCGTGCTGGAGCAAGTGGGGAAGCTATTTTGTTTCTAAAGACGTTTCTAAAGATCATATTACAGAGGCATGTAAAAAACCACAACAAGCCCTCGCTCTATGTAAGCACAACTAGCGATTCATAAACACAGATTGATGAAAACAACCGTTTCGCGGCAGAAACTAGATTTTTTAGAAGCTGCATTCTCAGTGCCCCGTCCGCCGCCATTACATGAATATACTTGGCTCGCGCTGGATTTTTAATTTCTTCTACAGGCCTCTGAATTACACCAAAGTTATCTCGGTGAGTTAAACGTCTTATAATATGCCGTAAATAAGGTCCAGGTTGTCAAAAACGAGCATTCTCCGTTAAGGTTGAAAAGAGACAGCCAGACAGCGTTAAGTGCAGTACTAAACAGAATACTGTTCAATTGCATTGCAATCAGCCATCGCAGACCAGAGTAGCTCTGTGGGGGGTTAGACCAGAACTCGTCAGTTGTAATTTGGAGATGTGGGTTATATTCTATTAAAGTCATTCAAAAGAGTCAATTGGAAAAGTGGATTGTTTTCTATTAAAGAGTCGTTAAGCGGCCGTTTGGAAAGCTGTCTCCTGGGCCCCATGATAACTGACAATACAGTCCTCCATACAATGAGATTTATTTTCTCTCACAGAATACTGTACAAAGAATTATTCCAACCAACCAAATAATGGATCTGTTCTTGTCACCCTGCTGTGACTGTTACCATGAATGAGTAGAGTGAATCACATAGCTCAAAGACATATTACAGAACAGGCCTATGGGACCCAGGCCCAGGGGCCCAAGAGCTCAGGGGGCCCTTTGCATTCTTGTCGCATAGTCAAAGGGCTTAGTCATTCATGTCAGAAGAGCCCCCAAAAACCCAGATGAAAACGATAGCCTAAGTATTCACGATAGCCTAAATATTGACTTTGAAGACATAACAAGAAAGAAACCATCATGACACTTTTTAAGTGAGTGTTTATCTATAGGACTTTAGAGGGGCTGAGTACTCCATGCAATATGGGCCCTTCAACTCTTTTGGGGAGAAATCCAAGAAGCAAATCCTCCCCACAGAGTTGAGGTCCCTCGAGTCAATACTCTCTAGATCTCAGGTATTTTTAATCATTTTTTTATAGAGTCTGTTCGGGAGCTGGTTCAAAGCTCTCAAACCACAGCCACCGACCTAGCCCCCATTGACAACACAAAACATGTATTCTCAATCCCATTAATATCTGATACAGCAGTGGAGAAAATGATCAGCTCTCTGAGGAACATGAAAACAAAGGATGTCCATGGCTTAGATACTGCAGTCCTGAAGATGCACAAGAACACCCTCGCCTGCCCCATTGTTCATTTAATAAACATGTCCATCAAGCAGGTTTACAGAACAGAACAGATGTTGGCAATTTCAGCATCCTACCAGTTGTATCCAAGGTCAATCAATCAATTAAAGCTTTATTTGTATAGCGCATTTCATACCCAGAGGCAACACAATGCGCTTGGTGGCAGAAAAATGGGTGACAGAGCAGCTGACAGTACATCTGAGTCGGGGCCATAACCCTGTGCATCCTATGCAATTCAACAGACACAGCTAACTGCTACCTGTATCCCCTGCCTCTATCTGGGCCCAGGCACACTCACGCACACACAGACACACACCAGTGTTTGCCATACCTCTCCCATGATGCTCTTAGCCTTTCTTGCTCTGAAAATGTAATTTAATGTAATTTATTGCTCTAGAAATGTTCTTAGCCGTTAGACAAATATATTCCAGGAGCTTGCTCCAGGCTGCCTGTTTTAATATCTGTGTTGCTTTTATGGCTCTGTGTGCTATTAACCCTGTTCTGCCTCCCCTCTCCCTAGTGCCTCTCTCTCTCCCTCCTATCTTCTAACCAGGTCCAGTGGATGCCCCGCTGTCACCAGCAGACCACCCTGAGTCCGATAGATACCCCTGTGTCTGCTGTGGATGTCGTAGCAATTAGTTAACACACACACACACGTACACACAGACATAGACCAGTCCACTTCCGGCTTTAGGCCTGGACCTAGTCCCCCCTTCCCCTCACCCTAACCCGGGTCTGTATCCTCTTCCTACCCCCACCCTCCCCCTGACCCCTGCCTCTACCTGGACCCAGGCACACTCACACACACACAGACATACATACACCAGTCCTGGGCTCAGATCCCCTTCCCCTCACCCTAACCCGGGTCCGTATCCTTTTCCTACCCCCTCCCTACCCCAACCCCTGCCTCTATCTGGGCCCAGGCACATTCACGCACACACATACACCAGTGTTTGCCATGTCTCTCCTATGATGTTTTTAGCCTCTCTTATGTAATTTAATGTTATTTGTAATGTAAATGTAAATGTAATTTATGTAAATGTAATTTTATGTTATTTATTGCTTTATAAATGTTCTTAGCCGGTATACAAACATACTCCAGGAGCTTGCTCGATCGCCTTGTTGAGAGGGGTCAGGGAAGAATTTTTACAGCTCACTTATCTGGCCCCTGGGTGATACTGTTTTTTTGCTTCCCTCTGGAATATGTAGGGGTGGGACGTATGCCCACCTCCCTTGTTCTCTGTAAAGCGTATTGCCTCTGGGTATGAAATGCGCTATACAAATAAAGCTTTGATTGATTGATATCTGTTAGAGTGCATAACATCAAAAATGGACAAAGGGTGTAGTTGGTGCTGCTTTTTTAGACCTAAGGAGGGCCTTTGATACAGTGAATCACAAGGTCCTCTTATCTAAACTATCCTCCTTCAATTTCTCCATTGCTGCCATCAACTGGATGGCTACATATCAATCCAGTAGGAAGCAAGCTGTCCGTATAGGAGATACACTATCTGCGGCCCTTAAAGTGGAAACTGGTGTTCCCCAAGGATCCATACTGGGCCCCCTCCTTTTTAGCCTATACCTGTACTGTATATAAATGACCTATCATCCACATGCCCTTCTTTCAGTCTCTAAATGTACACTGATGATACTGTTGCCTGCTGCCGGACAGGCACATGGTCATCATGATCATGGAGCTTGTCTGAAACTGCAGCTTCACCCTCACCACCGGTAGCGGACAGCGAAGCATGTTGCGACACCTTAAGAACGGCGTCCCCCAGGGATCTGTCCTGGCCCACCTCCTTTATAACATCTACACCTACGACCTGCCAATCACAGTCTCCAGAAAGTACGCAGACGACCTTATGCTGGTGTACTCAGCTGGAGACTGGCAGGCCGTGGAGAAGACCTTGAGCCAGGACATGCAGACACTAGCGGCATACCTCGATTGAATCTCAGCGAGCCAAAGACGGTGTCGGCGGCCTTCCACCTTAACAACAAGGAAGCCAAACGTGAGCTCCGAGTGCACATCGATGGAACACTCCTGCCAAGCAGCGTCGAACCAACCTACCTCGGCGTGACATTGGACAGGTCGCTCACGTTCCGCCGACACCTCGAGTCACTGCGCAAGAAGTTAACAGCTCGTGTGGCATTGATGAGGCGACTGGTCCGATCAGGCTTGGGCGTCGGGGCAAAAACACTGCGTATGGCAGCCCTAGCCCTGGTCTACTCCACCAGTGAATACTATTTGAAAATAGGCACTGCACAAATTACCTGAACTCTACAGTAGGTATATGCAGAGACTGTGATATTACACATACAGTAGTATGTAATTCATCGACATTCAATAATCCAAGACGGGGAAAAAATAAAGCAAAACCCCAAAAATATTACACCATACAAAGTCTTTCTCCCCTTCTCTCTCATGCATCACTTGGAAAAGTCGACTAAAAAAAAAGAGCATCAGTTTCACCTGCTAGGATTAACCTAGATTTCCTCCAGAATGGCATTAGCTCTGGGGGCAGACACAGGTTTTCTGGTCAGGTGAAGTAAGGCTACTCACCACAAGTAAATACATTGTGGCTGTGATGGGGGTTTGAACCACCTTTTCTTGCACTAACTGGTAAAGCGAAAGCCTATAGAGATTATTTTTAGGGACTAGCTAGCACAAATCTTCAGCTCTCTGTAATTACCACACCTGATAGGGTCAGGATGGCTTAGGCTTCCGTATAGGTGCTGAGCTATAGCTGTCATCAGTTCAGTTGTGTGATCTCTCTGCTTGGATATTATTATATTGCCTTAAAATGTCCTTTAATGAATTAGAAAGGATTGAATGAAAATGACTGTACTCCCCTCCCATTTCCTGTATATGCATATACAGAGAGGGAAATAATTATTTGATCCCCTGCTGATTTTGTAAGTTTGCCCACTGACAAAGAAATGATCAGTCTATAATTTTAATGGTAGGTTTATTTTAACAGTGAGAGAAAGAATAACAAAAAAAATGCATCTTAAAAAAGTTATACATTGATTTGCATTTTATTGAGTGAAATAAGTATTTGACCCCTTCTCAAAACATGATTTACTTGGTACTTGGTGACAAAACCCTTGTTGGAAATCACAGAGGTCAGATTTTTCTCGTAGTTGGCCACCAGGTTTGCACACATCTCAGGAGGGATTTTGTCCCACTCCTCTTTGCAGATCCTCTCCAAGTCATTAAGGTTTCGAGGCTGACGTTTGGCAACTTGAAGCGTCAGCTCCCTCCACAGATTTTCTATGGGATTAAGGTCTGGAGACTGGCTAGGCCACTCCAGGACCTTAAAGGAGTAGTAAAGGGAAAATGCATGTTTAGCCCTGTTTTAATGTTACTTATGATCATATACAATGGTTCAGATCAAAACGTTGACAAATCTAGCATTTTCGAGAAAGTTGATAATTGCTCTACCACCGTTTTGGTCATACAATGGATGTGGATGGGCATCTTGAAAAATGATTAAAAAACATGTTAAACTCTCACTTATTTCCCTTGATCAAATGCAAATCAATGTATAACTTTTTTGAAATGTGTTTTTGTGTGTTGGCTGTAAGCCGAAACACCAAGAAGAGGGAATCCTATTTGTCGCTCCCTTCCTCTTTCCGTTGTGTTGTTTACCTGCAGTTCTATTGTTGCTACCACAAGAGGCAGTGGTCCCAGAACATCAAAACCAAAAGACTCCACAGAATTCCCAGGTCAGCGGTGACCGAGTGGATAGTGCGCTGCCGGAAGGTTGTGAGTTCAATCCTTGGTGTGGACATACCAAGGTACCATGATATATTTTGTCACTGGATGTTGTAGAAGTTATGTAACGAGCGTGGGTCATATTTGTTAATTATAGACCCTTTTACAGCCTAGTCAGCACAAGTAGCCTATGCGTGCGCATTCTTGAAACAGTAGCAGAGGAAGACAGATGAAATCGCCACTATTAAGCATACGGACTGGACTGAGGAAATCATCAGAAATGCCTGCGTTTGCGGTGCCCATTTTATATTAGTTAAGTTATTTTGACTACCTGGTTTTACTGGAATGTCTGGTTGAAATGTAGCCCTTCTCAGTCCCGTTGTCGCATTCCGCTCGCTCATGCCAGACAACAGTCCTTTGCTGGTCCATTCACTTTTCCGTCAAAATAAATCGGTGTCGGCCTAGTTAGGAGAGGCGCTCATATTTAGCCTACAAGTGTCAGATAAACATGAAACTTCACTTACCTGAGCAAAAGGGTCTATTTTAACAAATGCTGGGTTGAAGCTTCAAAGCACCGCCACCACCACAGAAGAAGACTACCTCGGAAAAATAATTTCACTCGGACAGAACACGTCTAAATAAGTTATTTATTGGTAGCGCCGAGGCTTAAAATAGAGCGTGGGTCATATTTGTTCATTATAGACCCAGCTATGTATGCGCGGGCATTCTTGAAACAGAAGCAGGTGGAGACAGACGAGTTTAGAGCAAGCCGTATTTTAGTGCAAAGACTAGTATTTTATATACCATCAATATGTCTGGCTGTTGCGTCTACGGGTGTATGCTACAAATCAACGCTCTAGTGACAAACTTTATTCGTTTCAAGAGGAAACCGGCCTTTTCAGAAATGGAGTCGCCTGTGAATGAATGCGATGTTATTATGTTAAATACAGTAGCCCAAAGATGGTTAGCACTGGCAGGGCTATTTCAGTTTGATAAAAGGCGTTGTGGTGTTTGAGCACGAGTTGTCGTAGCCTAATGGACTTATAGTCGTTTACGTTTTGATAGGAACAATTAAATTGTCCCAAGTGTTGCAAATTATTGGTACCCCTACCAGTGTCGATTGCTCCTATAAGACAGGGTAATCCTGGCTTACCCATACAAATCCAAATAAAACTTGATTTGAAAACTTGATCATAAGCCATCGTTCTGACACCATAAGGGGAAGCCTGAAATCGACTTGCAGACTGTTTTTGACTTAAATGCGTCTTGTATTCTGCCATATCACTTCAAATCCTATAGTAATTAATTTTTGTATAGGATATGATGCACCAGTCGCTCTACGCCTATGTGGTTTATTTTCAGTGATTACACTGACTGTTGACTGGAACAGCTTTAGGTGGTGATGGAGAAATTAGCTTAATGTATTGATGCTTTTTTGTGCGTGGCTGTAAGCCAGCGCACCTAGTATAGCGTTCATCCGGTTATCACTCCCTCCCTCCCTCCCTCCCTCCCTCCCTCCCTCCCTCCCTCCCTCCCTCCCTCCCTCCCTCCCTCCCTCCGTTACTGCAGACAATGTTGGCCTGTATTTCTCTGTTGGCACCACAAGAGGCAGTAGTCCCAGCACACCAAAATCAAGAAGGACACCAAAATCAACCCACCGATCTCCACTGCACAAGTAGAGTAGTGGTGAGAGCATTGGACTCCCACCCTGGAGACTGGGGTTGAAGACCAGGTGGGGATGACTTTATGGGACTATACCCCAAACCTCCACATGTTCATCCTTTCACTCCAACCTTTACCCCTTGCCTTATAGATTAGATCCTGTCCCAACCCCAACCCATATTCTAACCCCAACCCACACTAGGGACTGGAAGGAGGACACCAAAACCCACCCGCCGATCTCCACTGCACAAGTAGAGTAGTGGTGAGAGCATTGGACTCCCACCCAGGAGACCGGGGTTCCTGGTGGGGATGACTTTATGTTATCATCAGTGTAACTGCTTTAGCCACTGACCCCTACCATTAATGTTATGGAAGCTGCTGCTAGTTGTTGTGAGTCCATGAGCTAACTGGCTATCCCGCTCTTATTGTGCTGGATTAGCATTGGAAGCATTGGAACTGATGTGTCCAGGTGACAAGACCCATCTTTATTTATCAGACATTACCGTCCTACCAGTCCCGCACAGAAACAAGCCAGCCAACACACATAAGCCAGGCTGGACCTGGCCTGGTTCTTAAATTATACTAAATTATACTTAATTATAGACTGATCATTTCTTTGTCAGTGGGAAATGTACAAAATCAGCAGGGGATCGTAATTCGTTATCTGAAATGGTGATTTCTTAGTAATAGCATGGGGTTATATCTACAGTAATTAATTGTTATACAGTGTATCTGTGGTCTCTGTTCCAAGCCTTTAACCTTTTCAACTAGGCCTATAGTTTGCATCATCTGTGACATGTGCGCTCACATCAAACAGCTGGAAAACATGAATCAGAATAATTTGCCCTCTAATTTTTGTCAACCAGCATGTGTCTTTTCATGTTCAGAACCATAAAAAATAATTGTTTTAATCCCAGTTACAATATCCTGAGGTGAAATTTGCAGTCACACTGTTTGTCACATAATGCCTATACCCCCCACAGCATGAGCTCGAGAAAGAACACCCATGGTTTCTTACATTTGTCAAATCTAAAACAACTGTCACAGGAGCATTCATTTACATTGCATTTCATTACATTACAGTTATTTAGCAGACGCTTTTATCCAAAGCGACTTACTATAGCCTAATTTAACTTGGTGAATGTTGGGTTGGAGCGTCACAGTAGACCGGAATAGTATGTTCCTATCAGTCATGGAAGAGAGCGCATCATGAGTTAGAACACAAACTGATATAGAGATCGACTGTAGTCCACCCAGGCTTGTTACATTTCTGTTACACTTTTCTCCAAAAATGCCAGAGCAGCACCGCGTGAGGGTAAAACTGGGCACATTGACACCTATTGGTTCCACTGCAGCCCCCCCCCCCCCACACACACACACACACACACACCACACACACACACACACCACAGAGAGAGAGAGACAGAGAGAGAGAGAGAGACTTAACACACACACAGTCTCCCGCGCGCGCAATCACTGTGCGCGTACAGACTGGCTGCTCGCAAATGGTCATTAGGCTGAAACGCAGTGCCAGCTATGGGTGCGTTGCTTCATTCTCCACATGGAACCTGGTGCCTTTTCCCCCCGGATGTCTTTGCCATAAATCCTTTGTAAATTACCGCTTCCATCTCCGTCGCATTATCTACAGCCTACGTATCGTCTAACTTTTCACCATTAATTTCACACGTTTTTTATATTTATTTTGGGGGTTTGTCGTATCCAGGAAAGATGAGTTTGGAACGCTCGGTTATTTTTCAAGACGTTATTTGCAACTTGACATTATATGGTTTTAGATTGATCTAGTTTAGAGAAAAGTTGTCTAAGGATGATGGGTGTAAATCTGAATGTTAGATATTTTTTATTCAGGGCGAAGTCAGGTGAGTCAGTCTTCGAATTTGTCTAGTGAAACCAGGCGCGCATCGCCCGCGGATAGAACAGTGCTGCGCATCGTGATATTTTCCGAGGATTACAGTCACCGACTCCTGGAACAACCAGGCGCACCGACATGGGTAAGTGAAATAGTCTAATCGAAAACCACGGGAGCTTGATGAGTGGTAAGCACGCAGTAGACCAAAACAAAATACTTATCAGTCAGGAAATAACACAGATATGATTGTTATGGGCTATAGGGAATAACTGTCTCTAGTGCACCCAAGCAGCTGGGTTACACTTCACAGGTAAATCATCCCCCGGTTCTACAACAACACGAAGGTCCTCATAACACACCTAGTGAATTGTAGCCTGGCCGTGTTTTGAATTTCATGGTGGCGGGGGAGTGGGGGGGGGGATTCATATTTTTGACCAGAGGTTGTTCTTCCAAATGAATATCATGTGTGTTTCTTGTTCTGCTTGGCTTACGGGTTGTGTCTGCAATTGTACTGTAACAATATGGCCGTTGAGTTATTCACATTTGAACTTGAAGATGATAATCACTCAAGATGATAATGTTGAATTGGTGTTACTGCGCTGACAGGATGTCAGCATCGTCTCCTTAAATTGTCCAGAGAACTGCAGGGGAAGATTAAAGCACATGTTGTTTGTCCTCTCTAGATAGATGGATGGATGGATGGATGGATGGATGGATGGATGGATGGATGGATGGATGGATGGATGGATGGATGGATGGATGGATGGATGGATGGATGGATGGATGGATGGATGGATGGATGGATGGATGGATGGATGGATGGATGGATGGATGGATGGATGGATGGATGGATGGATGGATGGATGGATGGATGGATGGATAGATAGATAGGTAGGTAGGTAGGTAGATAGATAGATAGACAGACAGACAGATAGACAGATAGATACTGTAGATAGATAAAGAGTTCCCCTTGCAGCACATAAACACTTTTTTTTTTTAAACACACAACACAGTAAAATAAATAAATAAAAAACTCCTGATGATTCCCTCCTGCCAATCTCACAAGTTAAACCAGGCCTAATACATCCAATTCACTGACAGATTGCACTGGTGAGGGGGGTATTCCTCCCTGAGATAATCAACACCACAGCTCCACTTAGCACACAACGCCTCACCTGTTCAGGTGAGAGATAGACGAGCCTGGCGTTTTTCATCAGTGGCACGACCCCGACCGTAGCTCCTCTGGCTGTCAAAGTTCTCATGATTGATATCTGTGGAGCATGTGAGCTCCACTAGGCTGACATCGGCCACCTGCTGGGTGGATAATGAGCTCTCCGCACTGACACTTTTAGTGACGTGTTCCAGCAGTCACTCACACATTCTGTGAGCTCAGGTATGGGTGGGTGAACGGCTGCCCATAGGTAAAGCAAATTACTCAGTAATGTGCATTTGCTCTTAGCAGGAGCACAACTAGCCTACATAGTACCTCTGTTGATAATGAGGGAGCTGTTATGGAGTGAATTGCGTCTCAGAATATCAGAATAGCAGAGCAGAGAATGACTCTTTGAAGTTGGCACAGACCGCATTTGATCGACTCCCTTAGCAGACGTATCTATTTATATGCATTGCGTGTGGAATAGCTCAAACGTACAGGCACCTCTCACCCACTTGCGCTCAGCGAATCAAGAGAAACATATCGTCTCAAATGATGCAGACTCTTACTCGTTTGATTCTTGTTTGACCGGCGTGGTATGAATGGCATAGTATCCTGGCACGTCTTTTTGGTCTCCTAGGTGGGGTGAGAAATTGAGAGAAACTGACTAAGCCATTGCTTAGTCTGTTGGTGATCCTATAAGCATTCCAATAATTAAGCTAAATGAAGCTGTGGTCTGGCAGCCAGCTGGCTTCCATGGTCCCTCTTGCTGCTGTGCCTGCCACCCTAACATACTAATCTACCCTCTATTGCCTGCTTGCACATGGTAATAAGCCAAACTCATCAGAACATGTAAGTCAACAGTTAGAGTAGTTCCACTCTAATTCCCCCTGAACCTTGCATGTTTGTTTCCAATTTGCAAGACAATGTATTCATAATGTGTCTTAACTTCACTGCGAACACCAATAAAACCTGGATTTAGATTGAGCTGTAGCCTGACTCCAGTGCCATTAAGTTTTATGATCATGGATATTTACAGATATCTCTTCCGAATAACAGGAATACACTGAAAGGCTGCAGTGATACAACAACAATAATAGTGTATCACGGCAGCTTTTCAGTATATTGCTGTTATTCGGAAGAGATATCTGTAAAGATCCATGAACATACAACTTATTACTGTCGATATTACAGTTTGATGCAGCCAACAACCATGTTTAACATATTTTCTAATTCAGCTTGATTGTTGCTTGTCAAGCACTCTGGGCCTGCATTGCTTACAGCTCCACTGTATGTGGCCTATGATTCAAGATCCATTTTATTTCCCATGTATGGTTTACACATACATGCATGTTTGGGGTTAAGATGCTCTTGTTGCTAATCCATGTGTACAGAAAACCATAGATTTTTAGATAATCCTTTAATCCGTTGATTGAGAATATTGACATTAAAGCTAATCAGTGTTTAATGCACATTATCTTAGCGTTACATGGAATTACAACTGTTTAGGTTAACCAAGTAATTATGACCATAATTATTTTTGAGAGATGGCAGGTACAATGGAATGCAATCCATTCTCTCAGAAAGTGTGCCATAGCATGAGGAAGTTGTTATTGATCCTTTTGGATCCTTTCCTTTTGGATTTCCCTACGTGTTTTGCGCAAATGGTTTAATAAAATGTGCAAATCCCTTCCCTTGCCTCCCACCTGAATCATCCCAGAGATGTGTGTGGGTTGATCAGCAGGTCATGGATGAACCTCATCCCCCTCACATCAGCCACGCAAATGAACACAGAATAATTGAGGTTATGAAAGTGTGTCCTGATTTCATTTCAAAGGTTTTATTCATGGCTTGTCATTCGTTCTTTTTTGACAAATTAATGATTCTCTGATTGGAGCTAATAGTTGTGAACTGTGTCCATGATACAGTACCACTGCCTGCAGTTCTGTTCAGCTACCTATAAAATAAGCTTTTATCATAAATTAGTAGATTTATACTACTCCTTGCTTCTGCTGTGAATTGACATTACAGCTCTCTCCAATTTTCAAATTAACGGCAGCAAAATAATGAGTTTTAAGTGTGTTAAAGGAACTTAATTTCAATATTGCAATTTCATTCTGACCAATTAATCTCTGTTGCACGATGGCAGCCATGCATTGGTAATGTGTCGCCCTGTGGCCTAAGTGTTTTTAATCTTAAGTGTCTTAAATCTGAGTGAGCACACTCAATAATGCAATTGATCATATACAGTGTAGTGCACTGGCATGCAGCTTACCTAAGCACTATTACAGTGTTGAATGAAGACACTTCAGACAGTGAGGGTCACTCTCCACTTTGAATCCTTAATCTCCAGACATTTTTAAAAATGAAAGAAAGTCAACATCACTTACTGATGTTCTTGTTAACACTAACTTCTTTCACAGTGTCATTCTCCTCTCCTCTGATATCCAAGGTACTATAGTTAAATTTTATTCTTAGCTCATACTGTAGTTAAGCAAAATTACATTTTTTTTATAATAGTACCGTTAGAGAATAGAACATTCCACTCAAGTACACCAGATATCAAAGGATAACACACAATACATGAATTTGATCTTTACCCGATAAGCCTTCACATGTGTAGCAAAAAAGTGTGCTTTGAATAAATGAGCAACAAGGACTCAAGCAGGCCTTGAATTCACAAGTTGCACTACAAGCATCTGTTTCTCAGAAATAAGATAATTGTTGATCATTTATAATGAATAAGATAATTGTAGCCAGTCGTGAGAGAATCATTTAGTAAAGCAGTCCCACCATATCCTATATGTATGTATACTGTATGCTTTCAATTCTTTCAAGTGCTCCATGGCACAACTCTGAGAGCTGGCCACCCACTCGGCCACTCCGGATAATAGGCTTGCGTCAGTGCACCAGAGCGCCCTGCATTCAAATGAAATATCAACTTGTCATTGGGCCAAGGAAGACGACAGCTGACGGTGCCATTGCTGCCAGCGTCCACCATCTCTTATGAAAGGGGCTGCCTCAGTCTTAAAGGATTTCCAATGAGTCGCTTTTAAATGGACTTCCTGATGCTAGAAAATGTCATAGTGTTCGCACGGCAACAGGACGAAAGGAGACGTCGAGAAAGAAGCTGTATAATTATGTTTCAATGAAGTCTGACCTTGATAGTGTTGTTTCTTTTAAAAGATATGCACAGATGGTCTGCAAATTTACGATATCTTAATTATTACCTTATTATGTTAGAATAAAAGAGGTGTAGTTGTCCTTCTTAACAGAGTGAGTCAAGAGAAGTACCCTATATTAAAAGTTCTGACTGATCTGAATATAAATGAACTACAGTATTGCAGTAATTGGATGAAATGGGTAACGCCCAGGAAACAGTCAAGGGTACTTTTATGTCACGGTAATGTAAAGCACGGTGATGAATATACAGCGATCTGGGAGTGATAGACTGTGAACGATCTTTTGTGTGCGTGTGTGTGCATGTGTGTGTGCGTGTGTGTGTGTGTGTGCATTTGTGAGCCCGCACGTTTTCAGTGGTAAGTAATTTGTCCCTCTTGTCTTCATTCCCAGTTCCCATTAGTATGCCTACAGAGACGGTCTTTGAGCGTAACAATTTGTTTT
This sequence comes from Borostomias antarcticus, assembly GCF_949987555.1. Classification (NCBI taxonomy): domain Eukaryota; kingdom Metazoa; phylum Chordata; class Actinopteri; order Stomiiformes; family Stomiidae; genus Borostomias; species Borostomias antarcticus. Next base: position 35,672,889 of record NC_140235.1, on the reverse strand, counting down.
ACTCTGTTTGTCTTTAGCGCATTGTTGATTCATCTCTGTCACTGGGTATTGGTGTCCAGAGAGCATTAGTTCACCTTGGCATGGTTTACTCCTGGCACCACGTACATTATGTTAGATAGGCTTACATGTAGAAGGGAAGGGAGAATCAGTTTATAGCAGAACAGTATGTCACATTTAATGACTAGTAATGACTGGATGATCAATCAGAGATGCCGAGGGCCATCCCTCAGCCTCTCGCTCCCTGAAGACCCCCTGGGGAGCCGGATATAGACACTTCCAATGGGTTTTATCGCCTCACGTCTGCGCGGACATCGGTGCTGAGCCGACGTGTGCTAATTAGCGTCGTTGTCTCGCGGAGGCGGTGACGAGCCAGAAGCGTTAGCTCGCTCCGGCCCCTGATGACAGCTGCTGGAAACAATTTTACCATGGCTAAACTATGTTTCGACCCCTCTCCTCTGATTTAATGACATATGTAGCCTCGAAGACCTGAATATGCATTCCAAATTAAATGGAGTGTACGGTTTGAAAGGGGAGGGGGGAGGGTTTTTCTCTCTCTGAGGGCCTTGCTAACCATTCCAATGGGATTAGCCTTTAGGTGAAACTGATGACTTTGTAAATTGCAGCCGATGCTTGGCTGTATCTCCGGGTGAACTCATAATGAAGGTGAAGGCATTGGCTTTGCATACTATATGCGGTACTGTACAGGCCATCATTCATACTTACCTCTCACATACACATTGCCTCGCATATACATAAAACGTTCTTGCGTTTACTACTGAACCTCTCTCACATTCAATTGAGCCTTACACACACTTACTCTTACATAGTAGGCTTCTTAAATGCTGACACGCGCACATAAAATGCTTTTGCATTCACCATTGGGCCTTTCACATGCGCTTAAAGAGCTCTCACATTCACTAGTGAACCTCTCATACACACATGCATTGCACTAAAATGATCGCCAACGCATCCATTTTTCTTTTAGACCTATCGGTCCTAGATCGGTCCAATGAACGCCGCGTGGGGAGGTTTGGGGTGGTTCGGTGCACCACTGTGTAAGCGGGCTTCGCCTGCACAACTGCTCCTAACGGAAATTTCGAGCAAGCAGTCTGTGGGTTCAGCAAAGTCTGCACCCTGTGGGGCTCTGCTCCACTCATAGAACTAGAGTTACAATATGTAAGCGTCATTCTATTTCGTTTCGAGTTCCGGCCCACAAGGCTATCTCCTATTGACTGCCTGCGTCTGTCTGTACTCTGCACTGCTTGATCTTGTAATGTCCTTGTATTGCTGTATCGTATTGTATTGCTATTTTTATTATATAAGTTCTAAAAGGTATTTTTATTTTGTGTCTTTTGACAGGCTTTAACATCTAGTCCAGGGACTGCAGCTGAGAATTAGCAACCCTGCTAATGCTGGCATATTTACAGTTTTATTCATGCTTCATGTATATCACAGTGGATTGGTATGCACTGTCCCTGCTCAAATAAACTCAATAATAAATAAATAAAAATTGGCAAAAGCAGAGCCACAAAACCACTCCATACATAGTAACAAAACTGGGCCAGCCAGGACACAAGCCAGTACTCCAAGGTGTGACCATACCAAACGTTGGCCAAACCCAAGCACTGGCCCCTACCCGCCATGCTAGGCTAAACTTAGTTGAGGGCAAGGAGAGGTACGTGAAGGGAGAGCCGGACCGGAAGAGATTATCCCGTAACATAGCCTGTCCAAGCCTCTCCCAAAGGACAGGAGCGGACCGTCACTCACCAGACGGTCCCGCCCTGGAACATCATGTCTAGCGCTTACTCCCGCTGGCAGCTGGGCCCAGCACAGACAACGTCACAGAGGCAGATGACATGGATAAAAGATAATAACGGACAAAAGGAGATGGTGACGACTAAGTCGCCGCCGCACAAATGTCCTCTACAGACACACCATTGAACAGGGTAAGCAACGTGGCCACGCCCCTCGTAGAGTGTGCCCAAACAGCCCCAGGCAGAGGGCGACCCGCAGTCTCATAAGACCTGGAGATGCCCTCACAAATCCACTGGGAGAGATGCTGTTTGGATAGCGGTGATTCCACCTTCCCCGGGCCATGACAAACCAACAACTGGGGGGGTAGAACGGATCGCAACCATGCGCTGAACCTAACCAGTCAGCGCACGCACAGGACACAACACATGTAAGCGAGCCTCTTCCTCACTCGCATGAGGCGGAGGATAGAAGGCTCTCAGCTCTCAATCCTGTGCGTTGAACGCGCCCCAGACCACTTTCGGAACGAAAGAACCAAGCCCCGGAACAGCGGCGATGTCAGGTTCCAGCAGGTGGGGAGTCACCTGTCACGACGTCATTCCAGCTGGCCACTCTCGTAGCTCTCGCGAAGGGTCGTAGTGGAGCCTTCGGTGTAGCAGGCTGGCCCCCAACCCCCCCTCCACGAACGTCTCCAGGTCGGGCATCACCGGAAGGAGACGAGGAGTAGGCTTGGAGGGAGTCTCGTAGCAGATGGAGCTACAGAGAGGAAGCCCCGTCACAATAGCAGCCTCCAGCAGCTTGGGGAGGTCGCGGTCGAAGGCCCGCGAGAGCAATGCCCGAGCCCACCGGAAGAAGAGCCGCTCGCATCCGAGGCTTCTGAGGCTGAATCTTCGTCTGCCTCAGAGCCGTCTTCTTCCTCGTCAGACGGCGGGAGGGACAACGTTGGCGCCGGCTGTTGTAAGGACACGTCGACATCATCACCCCCGTCACCACACAATGCAGCTCATTGTGCATGAGGGACTGTTGTCGCAGCGCAGCGTGAATGATGCACTGGCCAGCGGGAGAAAAATTGCAGGCCATTTCAAACACTCTCCCCTTGCATATTCACAGCTGGAGGATATCCAAATAGAGCTAAATCTTCCGCCCAAGCGTCTGCAGCAGGATGTCCAAACTAGGTGGAACAGCAGCTATTACATGATTGAAAGCCTCATCGCGCAGAAACGGTCACTCTCTGTGTATATGGCCGAATATGACCAGCCAGCTAGCCTAACAGCAAACCAGTGGGGGCTGCTTCTTCTTCTTCTTCTTCTTCTTCTTCTACTTCTTCTCCTTCTTCTTCTTCATTGTTTGGGATAGTTGTTGTTGTCCTCTCTTCCCCCAGGGGAGAGAGTGGGGGCTGTTGGAGAAGACTGCCACGGTTCTGGCCTCTTTTGAAGAGATGACAAGAGAGTGCCAGTGCCTTATCCACATCACTAGCTGATGTCATCCCCATTGTGTGTGTCCTGAAACGTGTTCTCAGTCGGAAAAACAAGATTAACCAGGTGATTAAAACGATGAAAAGTACCCTCCTTGACGTACTCGACAGACGTTTTGACAACCCGGAATCTGATCTGTTATTCACAGACTCGGTTGCAGCTCTGCTTGATCTGCGCAATAAAGACAGGTAAGGGAATTTCTGTTAACTTTATTTAGCCTAATCTGATTTTGTGTGTGTGTGTGTGTGGTTGTGGTTGTGTGTGTGTGTGTGTGTGTGTGTGTGTGTGTGTGTGTGTGTGTGTGTGTGTGTGTGTGTGTGTGTGTGTGTGTGTGTGTGTGTGTGTGTGCGTGCGTGCGTGTGTGTGTGGAATTTGCACTACTACCATTTCATTATTTTCTCAAATGACAAGAATAAACCTTCAGAGCAGACAAATAACTTCATATTAAGGAAATCATTTGACTAATATTTGCTTCTTCTTTTTTTTATTATACCAAGTGCTTCACAAATGCAGACACTCTGAGACTTGGAAAGGCTGCACTAACGGCAGAGGTAAGGAAGATGGAGGAAGTGTTGGCTGGAACTACAGCCTCCGGGCCAGCAGACAAGACTCCACGGACGGAGGCCGCAGACACAAGCACCAGCAGCAGCAGCCTTGCCAGCATCTTTGACGAGATCCTGGAGGAACGCACAGTAGGCCTACCTGATCCTGGGATAGCCACAAGTGTACAAATTCAAGTGCAGACTTACCTCAGTAAGGCACCTATTCCACGGTCAGACAATCCCTTAGTTTTCTGGAAAGTCAACCAGCCTCGACTGCCCTCCCTGGCAGCTCCAGCAGCTAAATTTCTCTGTGCTCCTTGTACAAGTGTAGAGAGCGAGAGACTCTATAGCCTCAAATATTATTGATGAAAGAAGGAGCAGGTGGATCGTGGATAATGCTGAAAAGCTAATCTTCCTGAAGAAGAATATCCCCCTCACGATTAAGTGAGCAATATGTTCAAGAGCTTCGTAATAAAGAAGCGGAACCTGGGAAAGTAATTTTTCATGTTTTTTTTTGTTTGTTTTGTTTAAAGCAGCTGTTGTTGTTATTGTTATTTATTTGGAATGCTATACATATTTATTTGGAAAGTTATATTTAAGTTATCTTTTACAGTGCCATTTTGTTTTTACTACTGTGATTAGCATCATCCTCTCTAGGGCCATATTGGGAAGTTTGAATGTTATGTAACACTGCTCTCTCTACTGGCAATGCAATATACTGTACTTCAGTGCAGGGGGTGCACTTAACTAGGCTACACTGTAAAAAGGGTCCTATAATTGATTTGCATTTGTAAAATAGAAGATACATAGAAGAAAAACTAGAAGACAGACAAACTAGAAGGCAGACAGTAACTATTTTCGTGTTTAGAGTCAACTGTATATACTGTATGAAGAAGAAGAAATAAAAGAAGAATGAGAAATAAAGAAAGAAGAAAAGCTTTGGATAGTAATCTCCCTATAATCCTGCTAAGAATGCAGAGTATTTGAATGTTACGTCTGTCTATGCAACAGAACAACTTGACTGTCTACGCAACAGTAAGAGAAATGTCTGCGTTTGTAACAGAACAACTTGAATGTGGGATGAATAATAATATTGTACATAAAGTTCTATAAGTAATCTTGAATGTCTCACTCCCACACAGGCTAGGATCTAACATCATACACATGTAGCCTTTGCACATACTGTAGCACTGTATAGTTTTACTGTATACAGTAGCACTGTATAGTTTTGTATTTTTCCTACAATGCTGAATGCTGCTGTTTAATTGTTTTAACTTTAAACCAGTTGGTCACTTTGTATACTTTGTGTACTGCAGAGTATTGTTTTTGTTGTTGTTTGAATAAAGGCTGGCAGTCTTTAATAACCAACTGTTGCTGTGGAATATATACTGGGGAAGTATTTGTTATTATTCAAGAGTAAGTTTTTTTATTTTTTTTTATATTGGATTGATATGGGTATTGCAGATACCCCAAGCCCAGGGGTGCGTTCAAATTCAGCGAACATAGCGAACGTTTGTGAACGTTAGCAAACTATTTTCCGTTAGCTTTGTGTTCGCCGCAAACGTTTGCTAACAGAAGCTAACAGTCTGGAGAGGTAGTTCGGCAGTAACGGAACGAGGATCACAATGGACCCAGGCTTACTGGAGATGTGCTCCCATGGGGATTGTTGCGTTTATGCGAACTATTTGGAACGTTCATTAAAAGCCATTCAAATGTGACCGTTTGGAGAAAACATGTTTGCGACGAACGTTCGCCTCTGTTAGCTGAATTTGAACGCAGCCCAGGTATCAATCAATCAATCAATCAAAGCTTTATTTGTATAGCGCATTTCATCCACAGAGGCAACACAATGCGCTTTACAGAGAACAAGGGGGGTGGGCATAGGTCCCACCCCTACATAATCCAGAGGGAAGCAAAAAAAAAAAGGTATCGGTATCGGAAGTGAAAAAGTGGGATCGGGACATCACTGAGAGACATCTTTAAATTTGTTAATAATGAGTCCTAGGGGAAGCATATAAAGCAAACAAGATAGGAGCCAGAACAGAACCCTGTGGCACACCACAGGACAGGGTAGCAGACTCAGATATATGGGGACCAACTGACACAGAGAAGGTCCTATGGGAGAGACAGGAGGAGAACCAGTCCAGGACGCTGTCAGAGATACCTACCCACCACTGTCTGAGCCTTTCTATCAGGATGCAGTGATCTACTATATTGAAAGCTGCGCTATGTCATTGGAAACTCTGAGGAGAGCTGTTTCAGTAGAATACTTCTGACGGAAACCAGACTGGAATTGATCAAAAATGTAGTGTGCTTTCAAAACAGGCGATTGGTAACTACTTTTTCTAAGACCTTTGACATAAAAGGTAACTTGAATATGGGCCTATAGTTTTTAGGCAGTGAAGGGTCTAGGTTGTGCTTCTTTAGGAGGAGCTGAACATCTGCTTGTTTAAAATAATAGGAGACACAACAAGATCCAAGCGAGCTGTTAATGATAGTGACAAGACATGGGCCTACGGAACTCAACACATCTTTCTGCATGGCCGTTGTTAATGATAGTGACAAGACATGGGCCTACGGAACTCAACATATCTTTCTGCATTGCCGTTGTTAATGATAGTGACAAGACATGGGCCTACGGAACTCAACATATCTTTCTGCATTGCCGTTGTTAATGATAGTGACAAGACATGGGCCTACGGAACTCAACATATCTTTCTGCATTGCCGTTGTTAATGATAGTGACAAGACATGGGCCTACGGAACTCAACACATCTTTCTGCATGGCCGTTGTTAATGATAGTGACAAGACATGGGCCTACGGAACTCAACATATCTTTCTGCATTGCCGTTGTTAATGATAGTGACAAGACATGGGCCTACGGAACTCAACATATCTTTCTGCATTGCCGTTGTTAATGATAGTGACAAGACATGGGCCTACAGAACTTAACACGTCTTTCTGCATGGCCGTTTTTAATGATAGTGACGAGACATGGGCCTACGGAACTCAACATATCTTTCTGCATGGCCGTTGTTAATGATAGTGACAAGGCATGGGCCTACGGAACTCAACACATCTTTCTGCATGGCCGTTGTTAATGATAGTGACAAGACATGGGCCTACGGAACTCAACATATCTTTCTGCATTGCCGTTGTTAATGATAGTGACAAGACATGGGCCTACAGAACTTAACACGTCTTTCTGCGTGGCCGTTTTTAATGATAGTGACGAGACATGGGCCTACGGAACTCAACATATCTTTCTGCATGGCCGTTGTTAATGATAGTGACAAGACATGGGCCTACGGAACTCAACATATCTTTCTGCATTGCCGTTGTTAATGATAGTGACAAGACATGGGCCTACAGAACTTAACACGTCTTTCTGCATGGCCGTTGTTAATGATAGTGACAAGGCATGGGCCTACGGAACTCAACACATCTTTCTGCATGGCCGTTGGTATGATGTCAAGAGGGGAGGAGGATGTTTTCATCAAACTAGCTCAGTTAGGTCATTCAGGGAGAGGAGAAAAACTGAATGAAAATGGGCTGACGGGTTAGGCAGACAGGGAGGGGGGAGGCAGAAGGGGTGAAGCTAGACCTGACATCAGCCACTGTCCACAAACAATGAAAGAAAAGAAATGGAGAAAATTAATTGACTAGGACTGAAAACAATACGCCAGATTCCATTATTCAGAGTGCAAATTAATAAACATTTGAAAAGTTTATTTATGAAACCCTTTAAATTATGGTCCTTTATATAAGGTGTATATTTAAGTAGTGCATTATTTGTTGAGACATTTTAATAGTCCTTTGGTTTCCTGGACTTCTGAAGTCCTTAGGTGCTCTCATCAAAGTTATATAGAGTATGATTGCCACCTCCAGTGGTATCAGCATCCCAATGAGGAAGCAAGGTCGCTCGTCTCATTCAGGGCTCAGTGCACCACAGTGGTAAAGGCTTTACTGAAGATGCCGGGGATGTATTGTACAGTCGGCTACTAGTCTAGACATTGCACCTTTGAATCCGCCCACTCCATTGAAATCATTGATTCATCTGGTATTCATGATAAGAAACAACTATTTCTCGGTTGAAAAAGCATCTACTAATACAGTGCTGAAATGTCAAAGATCTGAAGTGCAGTGTCTGTATGAAAAGTGTGCAAAAAAGTTTATAATTATAACTAAATTGCTAAAATGTCAAATGGGTTGTGGGTGTGTGTGTGTGTGTGTATGTGTGTGTGGGCGTGTGTGGGTGTGTGTGTACAGTATATGGCAAGAACTAAGCTACAGTAGGTAGTAGTAGCATTTTGTTCTATTTTATTTTTTATCCTGCACAGAACAAAGAAAGAAATGGGGAGAATGATCAAAGCTGGGCATCACTGAGGGTGGATTGAAGTACAGTAGGAGACGAAACTTATGACCTTTAAACATCACCTGTGTGCTGCTGCCTGTGTCAGGATGATTGACATTGCTGTAAACTCCACGCTTTTAACGATCGAGGCAGATCAGAATTCAGTCAGATCAAACATCTCCGCTATTGTGTCATAGTATTATAGAGAAGATCAGAGAAGAAGAAAAGACACTACAGAATATAAAAGATACTGCTATCAATTACTTCCAAGTGCTAGAAATAGCCCTATTGTTATTGTATCTCTCTCACTTCATGCCAATCTCATATCTGGAATGTTCCTGACTGTTCTCTTCTAATATGCCTGCATGTTCTTTGTCTCTCTCTGTAGGTTCCGTTCTCTTTGACAGACGGCCTCCTCACCTCCTCCTCCTGCTCCTCCTCCTGCTCCTCCTGCAGGCCCTGCTGCTGTTCTGCTCCGCAGAGCGCACCTGCCCCAACAGCTGCCGCTGCGAGGGCAAGATCGTCCACTGCGAGTCCGCCGGCTTCCCGGACGTCCCCGAGAACATCTCGGCGGGCTGCCAGGGCCTGTCGCTCCGCTACAACGACCTTCATACCCTGCTGCCCTACCAGTTTGCCCACCTGAACCAGCTGCTGTGGCTCTACCTGGACCACAACCAGATCTTTGCCCTGGACAGCCGGGCCTTCCAGGGGGTCCGCAGGCTCAAGGAGCTGATCCTGAGCTCCAACAAGATCACGTCGCTTCACAACGCCACGTTCCACGGGGTCCCCAACCTGCGCAGCCTGGACCTCTCCTACAACAAGCTGGAGGTGCTGCAGCCGGGCCAGTTCCACGGCCTCCGCAAGCTGCAGAACCTGCACCTCCGTTCCAACGGCCTCACCGTCGTTCCCATCCGAGCGTTCCTGGAATGCCGTAGCTTGGAGTTTCTGGACCTGAGCTACAACAGGATCAAGGTGCTGACCCGCACCACCTTCCTGGGGCTGCAGAGGCTCATGGAGCTGCACCTGGAGCACAATCAGTTCTCTAGGATCAACTTCTTTCTGTTCCCGCGCCTGGCGAACCTGAGGTCTCTCTACCTGCAGTGGAACCGCATCCGAGCTGTCAACCAGGGCCTGCCATGGACCTGGCATACCCTGCAGAAACTGGACCTGTCTGGGAACGAGATTCAGACCCTGGACCCAGCGGTGTTCCACTGCCTACCGAACCTTCAGATCCTCAACCTGGAGTCCAACAAGCTGGCCAACGTGTCCCAGGAGACTGTGTCTGCCTGGATCTCCCTGACCTCCATTAGTCTGGCGGGAAACATGTGGGACTGTGGGCCAGGCATCTGCCCCCTGGTGGCCTGGCTGAGGAACTTCAGAGGCATTAAAGACACCACCATGATCTGCAGCAACCCAAAGTCCCTCCAGGGAGAGAAAATCATGGAGGCAACGAGGAACAATGCCATCTGCGATGAGAGTGAGTACTTCCAGACTGAGACACCCTCACCGACACCAGACCTCACTCCTGAGACCACCCCTGATCCCACCTCTGCCCCTACCAGCCTGCCCCCACTGACCACCCTGGCCCCCCTACCCCCACCTCGGCCAGAGCCCCTCCCCCGCCCTACATTCCCAAGTCTGTGGGGGGCGGGTCCCAGAGACGATCCTCCCCGCACCCCGCCCTCCCTCAACAGCCTGGCGGTCACCCCGTCGCCGGAGCTGGAGCTCATGTCCTTCCACAAGGTGGTGGTGGGCAGCGTGGCCCTCTTCTTCTCCATGTCCCTCATCCTGACCATCATCTACGTGACGTGGAGGCGCTACCCGGGCGCCGCCCGGCTCTTGCAGCAGCGCTCGGTGGTGGGCCGCAAGCGACGGAAAAAGAGCCCGGAGCCCGAGCAGAACCTGAGCTCCCAGCTGCAGGAATATTACATGAGCTACAACCCAGCGGCCGCCCCAGAGTCCCTGGAGGTGCTGGGCAATGGCACGGGTGCCTGCACATGCACCATCTCCGGCTCCAGGGAATGTGAGGTATGACCCCATCGCCTCAGACTTAAAAAAAAAAAAAAGCAAACAAAAAAAAACAAAAACAAAAAACACAAGAGACTCCAGACAGACAGGTAAATCCTTTCTCAGGCATGCATTGTTGAGACAGGACTTTGGATCAGGGGTAGGTACCCTTGACTCTTGGTTCACTATGCGCCTGAATTCTAATCTTTGAGGTTTCCAAATATTTTGGTTTGGTATTAATTAACTGAACCAGAGACTGGAAATGCGAAAAGTTTGAGAACTAGGTTTTAAGGGTACCTTCCTCTGGTCCAGACGACAGCACACTTTTGCTCATTATGGCTTCAACAGCAGAGTCTGGCATGATTTATACTTTGAGAATTTAATAAGGTAAAACGCTTCTTTCTGCTCTCTTTGATTTGTGCTGCATTTTCAGGCACGGCATGTAATGATAAATTATTTATTTGTTATTTATTCTTTTTTTCGCATGACTCAGGAGAGCCTGAACACATGCACAGACAAGCATCAAAGTGGTCATCTCTGGCCACCTCTCCACAGAAGCGTGGCATGGCTTACTGATG
>NC_140235.1:35609680-35657180 GCF_949987555.1 Borostomias antarcticus | reverse complement strand
CGCCGTTCTAAAGTGCTCATTCAACGCTATCTATGGTGCGCTGGCTTACAGCCGTGCACAAAAACGAGGCACACAGCTGAGAGGGCAAACGCCTCCGCAGTCTTTCAAGATACGTTTCTGGCAAGAAATAGAATAGTACCCTACAAATATATTAAAGTGTCTGGCAAGAAATGGAAACAAACTTGAACTTTAATAAATCTAAGTACAGGTCCAGGGCAGGCTTACAGTAGTGATGCATCTTGCAGCTAAAATAGATTAAAGTAGGCTACAAATGTAGGCTATTCAAGATAAAATAAAAGTAAGGAAAAAAAGATTTGCACTAACTGTTAAAATATATTAAAATATATAGAAACCGGTTTGAATTTGTATGATGAAAATGTTAGTTATGGAAAAGTCTAGCAACATTTAGAGACTGATTTGTGAGTCTAGTTATGGAAATGAAAAATGACATTTTCAGAAATGTTGCACTTTCTTACAATTAGTAGTACTTGAAGTTGACATTTAAGTGGCCCTCCTATGAGTTGACGATACCAGCAGTGGCCCCAAGCCAATTTGAGTTTGAGACCGCTGGTATAGATTGTTACAGTATGAATGTTTAATTTGTTGTATGTCTTTGTGTACGTGTGTGTGTGTTAACTAAATGCTACGACATCCACAGCAGACACAGGGGTATCTATCGGACTCAGGGTGGTCTGCTGGTGACAGTGGGGCATCCACTGGACCTGGTTAGAAGATAGGAGGGAGAGAGAGAGGCACTAGGGAGAGGGAAGGCAGAACAGGGTTAGTAGCACACAGAGTCATAAAAGCAACACAGATATTAAAACAGGCAACCTGGGGCAAGCTCCTGGAATATATTTGGCTAAGGACATTTATAGAGCAATACATTACATTAAATTACATTTTCAGAGCAAGAAAGGCTAAGAGCATCAGGTCCAGTCTATCTATCGAACTCAGGGTGGTCTGCAGGCGACAGTGGGGCATCAACTGGACCTGGTTAGAAGGTAGGGGGAGAGAGAGAGAGGCACTAGGGGAGGCAGAAAACGGTTAGTAGCACGCTGAGCCATTGAAGCAACACAGATGTCAGAACAGAACAATCCTGTTTCAGGGTAACCGGCTTCTGTACACTACTTGATATACATACAGTGCATAGCAGGATCTACACCAATGTATACATACAGTTGTATATGCCTACAGTGTGTAGACTGGGACACACATTTTAAACTAGAAATGGTGCTCAGAGAGCACAGACCTCCGCCTGTGAATGCATTTCGTGGCCCTGTGCACGCCAAAATTGAAATTGGCCCATGCTACACCCCTCCACCGAGTTTCATGAAAAGCATAGGTAGTTTTTCTGTCATCGTAGTCCAAACAATGAATGGACTACGTACGGGCCGTGATTCACCTGGGCGGAGGTAAAAATGACTGCAGGTGAATGGGTGGTTGTATTTGGCCGGCTCTGTGGCGCCCCCCTGGTCACAGCCAGCAGGGGGCAGTGTGGTGCACACCGAGCGACCCCCCCCCCCCCAAACCCCGTGTCTCTAGCGCCCCCACACAGGTAGCTGGCTCATTTTGTGTAATCCTAGTCCAAAAAATGACTTGAGGTGGCTTTTTTGGGCCGGCTCTGTCGTGCCTACTTCGCGTCACAGCCAACGGGGGGGCAATGTGGTGCACTCCGGGCTCTCCCCCCGCACACCCCAGTCCAAACTCTACAGTATGTCTCTAGCACCCCCACACAGGGAGCTGGCTTCATTCTAAGTTCTGTTTTCATTTGTGGATTCGTGGATATGTTCCAAAAGGCAAGCATAATAAAACAAGTTCTTATTTACAAAGGCGGCCTGGCAAAAGCAAAAGCCTCTTGAGGTTAGGGGGCTGAAAATAAAACAAGATTGTATGACTTCTAAGTTGGACGATGCTACACCCTTCCACCAAGTTTCATGAAAATCAGTCCTGTAGTTTCTGCGTAATCCTTCTAACAAACGTACACACACACACGCCACCGAAAACATAACCTCTCGCCCAGTGAAGCAAAGAAATACCCCCATGTGTGATTCTTAAATTCCATTTCCCAAGAGTTAACTTCCTCTCTGTGTGTCTCAGGGGCATGCCTTTGCTCAGGGGCATGACTTTGCTCCTCCTAGCCTCAGTTGGAGGGTCAACCACAAATGGATCCCTGTCTGCAGAGGTTGTCTATGATGTCCTCTACTGCAGCTGCGCTCTTACCCCTGGCCTGGGGTTCTCCTAGTTCCTCTTTTAACTCCATCCCCCTCCCCAACACACACACACACACACACACACACACACACACACTCTCCCTCTCTATCTCTCTCTCTCCCTCTCTCTGTCTCTCTCTCTCTCCCTCTCTCTCTCTATCTCCCTCTCTCTCTCTCTCTCTCTCTCTCTCTCCCTCTCTCTCTCTCTCTCTACTGTAACACACCAACTCCACTGAGCTGTTTATTAATAGCAGCAGCTGGCACTACTGTACGTGAGCCCCCTGAAGCTAACACAAATAGAGAAATCCAAAGTCTGTGTGTTTTACAGGAGATCAGAACATGCGACAGAGAAGAGAGATTCTGTGGCTGATCTGCTGCTGTGACACCGGAAGGAAACAAGCACGTTGGCGCGTTCTATAAAAGAGACACCCCCTCCATTCCACTAAATTGAATTGTGTAATCTTCTACCTGCTCTTTCCTCCCCCCCGGCCACTGGCTCTGGCAGGCACTTTGTACTGCGCTCTCTGATAACAGTAACACCCAGCCGCCCTCAATCTCCCCTACAATACACTCTCTCTCTCTCTCTCTCTCACACACACACACACACACACACACACACACACACACACACACACACACACACACACACTCTGGTGCTAACAAGGCATATCAGTGTACATACCAGCGTTTTATACACACACACACACACACACACACACAATGTACACTGGTACGAAAGCGAGCCTCCAGTATTGTTCCAGCAACTGCACATTCCAGCCAGTCCATTTGTCTTATTAGAAACCTCTAGTCCTCTAGTCCCAGGCGCGGCGTTCCTCTCTCTATTTCCTCATATCACAAGCAGGGAGAGGTCAATTAAATGGGCTTAGGTAAGAATGGAAGAAATTGCCTGCAAGAATTCCTCTGGGAGGAGCGGGGGAGGGAGATGTTAGTGCTCACCGGGTGCTATTTATATCGTGATGAGGTGGGAGCTGGGAGGATAATGTGCAGTCAGCCAGGAGACGGCATCGGACCACTCTCACTAATCAAGGGGACATGGCCGCGTCTTCCCAAAGAGGCTTAAGACAGTTTCGACTGTCCTCTCTGCTGATAGGCCGGGACAGAGAAGCGTAGGGGACAGCACAGCCCACAGGATCAGTCAACAGAGAGACTCAGAACAGAGGACATGTCCTTATTGTAGTTAGTTCTCGTTTTGCACTGTGCTTAAGTACAGACCAATCCATGTCCAAATGCTCCGTAGAGTATTTTAACTCCAAGGAGAAGATGAAACTCTGAACTCAACAGTGTTGGAGTAAATATTATAATAGAGGCCAATAATTGGTGGCAGGCAAAACAACGCTGCAGAAAATGGACAAAGACACGCACATCCAATATGTTTAAAACTGGGCGCTAGACAGAAAAACAAACTGATCAGGAAAAATAGAGTCTGCACACCAGAAATATGCTCCCAGGAATATTTAATTGGCACCGAGGTGCCGTTTCGGGCTACAAGTCCTTCTTCAGACAAAAGGTAAAAGGCAAAACAACACTACCAACCATTCATATTCACAGTGCACTTTTTCCCCCTAAGGGCACATTTTGCCGTATTTTTTCACTCTTGTCACATCAATTTTAATTTGCACAGCTTAGCCTCTGTTTTTTTCTTGCTAATGTTTGAATAATTAAATGGTATTTTCTGTGGGAACATAGACATTTGCAGGGACCACATATTTTTAATGGTGTCCTGTAGGCATGTATTACTGCCTGCCCAAGACAGCGGTCCCAGGCTTATAGTTTCCTCATATCCTCACCAGAGCAGAGAATGGCTGCCTTCAGCCACTTTACTTATCATGACTCTTCCTTTCAGATATACAATCGTGCACTGATGCATTTAAAGAAATCGTTCTTAAAAGTAATCTTGATCTTGTTGGTATTCTTCAAATGCCTCAAATGTCAGCACAAATTCATATTAACTTTTGGAGTTGTTCAAGGTCAGGGGCTCGTTCTTTCCATCAACATCAACTGGCATTGGAAATAAAGAGTATTGTCCTTCTGGATACAGACACCTTTTTCAATGCAATTTAAGATATTGATAACAGTTTGTAGAATGTTAGATATTGATAACAGTTTTTAGAATGTAAGATATTGATAACAGTTTGTATTGTGTAGATGTGATGAAAGCTGTGTGTGTTTTGATGTGTCTATACATACATATCCGAGTGTATGTGTGCATGCATATGCGTGTGTGTGTGTGCATGCATATGCGTGTGTGTGTGTGTGTGTGTGTATATATATGAAAAAGAGATGAAAGCTGTGTGTTTTGATGTGTCTATACATACATATCCGAGCGTATGTGTGCATGCATATACATGTGTGTGTGTGTGTGTGTGTGTGTGTGTGTGTGCGTGTGAAAAAGAGAGTGAGAGAGATCATCTTCAAACGAAGCAGCCACTCCTAATACCATCCATCACTGGCATAAATCATGAATCGCAACGCATGCGCGCACACTCAATTCACATTAAAACACACATTTCACAGGGACATGCTTGTTTAGTTTCCCTCCACTACTCATTGCATTAATGTCTTCTGGGAAATCCTTGAAGTATATCTTATTTTTGAGCATGGATTCTACTGTATTTCTTGCTTTGTAATGCATATACTGTACACACCACCATATTCTCTACTACCAAGGACTCTAAGGACTATATTCCTATGTGTGTCCTCTGCTTCCTTCAATACTGGGTCAGTTGTGCCCATGGAGTTTACCCCACTGCCTGGCCGCCCGTGTCCTGGAGATTTGTGCAACCCACAGTGCAAAGTTTGCATTTCCAGCTTGAGTCATAATGCATGTCTTGAGGCAAAATATCACTCTTGCTGTCAAAATTTATATATTCATGCATTCATGCTTTCAGCTCTACCATTAATCTGGGCTTTTATTGTTGACTAATAAAAGGCAAGGCGGTGGGATACTTAAATTATATTTAGGCTGATAAATTCTTATCGTATTGACTAATGGTTCGGAACCTTTAGTAGTTAGAAGGATCTACAGTATGGAATGATAAAGTAATATTGGAATGCATTGTATGTCTTTACTTCTTTGTTAAAATTCTGCTAAGGTTTCACAAATCAACATAGGCAGACAGCAGCCCAAACGTAAAGGATCATGAAGAATGTATCTGAGGTCTTCTGTTCTGTCTACCTGGTGCTCATTTAGAAGCCATTGGGAAACAAAATTATATTTAGCTACTAACAAGGGCTAATCTACAGTGAGTGTTAAATAATTGATTTAGATTGTATGGCATGTAAACAGGCTGTCTAAAAATATTTTAAATATCTGGACCATTTTAATGCTGCAAACAGGACATTGAATGAGTGGGTGAACCATTGAGTGAGCCATGCAGTGTTCTGACGCAAACCTACAGTATAATTAAAGGTAATCTATAAACCAACTACACATTTAACAATGGACTCTCGGTATGTCGCCAGCGTGAATCATCCCCGACGCAGTGGGATGCTGCTACTGCGGAGCCTTTCATCCAACACTCCTTTGTCAATAGAGATTAGAGCAGCCGAGCCAAGTTGATTTCATCTGCTTGTGTGGGGGAGTTGCTGGAGCACCAGACAGACCTTCATTGCAGGAATCTCATGCCTCTCCTTGTGTGTGGGACAGCCATCTCTGACTTAGGCTAAGGAGGCAATTTAACTTGTCTGTATTCAAATGTATTCCCTTTTTTCTTCTTGTTTACTTTGTTGAAGATGAAATCGGGTCACCCAGGAAGCTCTGTATAGAGTACAAGCTATGGGTACGGATAGGATGATTGGAACCACGGTAGAGAAAGACGCGTGCACTCAGGAAGAAAGAGGCACCAGCTTGTTTATGCTAGTTCATGGAGCTACTCTCCACTGTTAGGGAGGACACTACTTAGCTACACCAACTAATTAGTGCACACACTGACGGACAAATTAAAACAACATTGTCACAGAACATTTACAGAATCTCTTGTATGTCATCACACATGAATTGAAAAAGTTAAAACATTGGTTTGATAAAAACAAATTGTCTTTAAATTTGAAAAAAAAAAGCGATATAACAGTTCAACTTATGAGAGAGTAGAACAAACAACTTTCTTGGGTATAATCATCGACGACAAGATATCCTGGAAACCCCATATCAGTCATGTAAGGGCTCAGATGGCCAAAAGTGTGGGGATTACGAAACGCTGTAAACATTTCATCAATGAAAAGTCACGCCTTATCCTCTATCATTCTCTTGTGTTTCCATTTTTGAATGATGGTGTGGAGGTCTGGGGTAATTCATATTGTTCTAATTTATAACCTCTTTACACACTGCAGAAAAAAGCTATTAGGATTGTATACAAGGCTATGTATAAGCAACATATCACCCCTTTGTTTCTGCAAGCGTCAACCTTAAAATTGTGGGACTTGATTAAAGTAAGAACTGTTCAAATCATCTTCAAAGCTTCAAACAAAGCTCTTCCAGATCTCATCCAATACTTGTTTACTGGGAGGATAGGAACCCATCACTACAAGCTCAGAGGGAAACAAAAACTTCAACAGCCATGTATAAGAACTACTCTCAAATCAATGTGTATATCTGTTCGTGGAGTGAATTTATGGAATGGACTAGATGAGGAGGTTAAGCTGAGTAAAAACATAAACCAGTTTAAGAGGAAGTTTAAAAAAAAAAAAAAGAAATATACGAAAGGTATATGGAGGAGGGTAAACTTGATGTCTTGCATTAGTTGGCCAGTCTGCATGTTATGTTTTTTGGATATGCTGGGAGATCAGGGGTAAAAGAGCAATGCTCTTGTAATGTCTGTTGTAAAGTTTGTTGAAATGTTTTGTGTAAATGTGTGTGGGAGATGGAATTTTATAAGCTTAGCTTCTTCCATCTCCCTTTCAAACCATTATGTGGACAGTGTGTGTTGTTAGCACAGCCAGGGGTTTTGCATGTGAAAGGTTGAGGGAGGTAGAGTGAAACTACAACAAAGGACAAGGGTGAGGATAATCATTTCTATGACAACGTCCTCTTGTAGGAAATTGCACCTTTTCAGTGTGGAGAGTTTCATGCCGAAATGAAGAAATATTGGCTCGTGGTATCCGATTTGCACATTGCTGCTGGCAAGTGCATCACATTTTACAGATACCTTTTAGTGTTGAGAGCTTGGGAGCTTTCCAACAGAGCAGCGTTTGTTGAAATGGAGAGCAGTTGAGTTTACCTGGCCTGGGATCACTATTCTGATCAAGTGAACTCAAATTATTTTTCGCTCCACGGAATGCCATGTGTGAATTGGGGTGGCGAAGCCAGGCTAGAGGTAAATAATAGCCTTGAATGTACTGTCATAAAACAATGAGACTATGGCCTGGGTTACACAGCAATGTTTCAAGAACGTTTGGTTCCCGTTTGCACCTCACAGTTACAACGGGAACGGCGTTAGCGTTTTGAAAACCTGTGAAATTTCGAGAATGCTGCGATGGTTGTTTTCATTGATGAAAGCAATCTCACTTTGATAATGTTCGTTCGGCTATTGTAGGCTACAGTTAAATTATAACACAAAATCATTTTAAAGCCCAGAATGTGATTGTAGGATTCAATGTGATTGCTTAGTCGAAATATGCTTCTCTTGTCCGACCAAGATTCTATTAGTCGAGTAATGAAGCTTGTTAGACAAAGGCTATAGGCTATATAACATTAATAAAATCGACTACGAGTTTCCTAATTCTGTGATTTGTGTTATGAGTGATGACTGATTTGCTTCCATACATAGCTGCAGGAGTGCATTTTGAGCATGGTGCTGCTGACAAAAGTCTTAAGTCCAGACCAATCTCTAAAATGCATGGTGCGCAATGTAAAGAGGAAGCCTATCTTTATTTCATTTTGTTAGGATATTCTATTCGATTTGATTATTTTCTGCCATTCTAATTTGTTCTATCTATGTTATTCTTTTATGCATTATAATAATCAAAACGCAATCTCCAAAGACACAGCAGCAGCGTTAAGCTATATAATTTAGACAAAGTGCAATCGCAAAACACTACACTTCGAAAAATGACACCCTCTCACATCTACAGTATACGTTTTTAGTCACAGACTATACGATTTTTCAAAGACTGGGATCATGCAGGTCATTTGCATTAAGACTAAAAACTTCAGATGATATTAAACATGCTTGATTTTACCAGAACTTCAATATAAAAAGACTCAATTAAGTATTTGTAATGAAGACTTTTTAGCGCCTTGTACTGTCCCACCGGAAAACTCCTGGACCTCTGCAGTTCACCTACAGAGCCAAGAGGTCTGTAGACGATACAGTAAACATGGCGCTCCACTTTCTCCTCCAGCACCTGGACTCTGCAGGAACCTACGCCAGGATCCTGTTTGTGGACTTCACCACCACGCGTCTCTGCTGCAGGACAAGCTCTCCCAGCTGCTCGTGCCTGACTCCACCTGCAAGTGGATCACCAACATCCTATCTTACAGGGAGCAGCAGCATGTGACGTGGGGGAAACAGGTCTCTGACTACCGGACCATCAGAACGTCAGGTTCCCCTCATGGCTGCGTCCTTCCCCTCTCTTCTCCCTGTATACGAACAGCTGCACCTCCAGTCATCAGTCACTCAAGCTTCTGAAGTTCACTGATGACATTTGGCTCGTCTCTGATACGGATGAGTCCGCCTACAGGTTGGAGATTGATCATTGGATGTCCTGGTGTGGCCAAAACAACCTGGAGCTCAACACTCTAAAGACAGTGGAGATGGTTGTGGACTTGAGAAAGAACCCAGCCCCAACGACCTCACCTCCAATCACCCTGGTTGACTCCCCAGTGAACACTGTATAGTCCTTCCGCTTCTTCTGCACCATCACCCAGGACATCAAGTGGCCAAGAAGGCACATCAGAGGATATACTTCCTGAGACAGCGGACAGCGTTATTGTATTTTGCACTGTCCTGACTTGTCCTTGCACTATGTATATTGTTATGCACCAATTAGACCATAGCAATTCCTTGTATGTGTAAACTTAAGTAAGTAAGCCTTTTGAGAACCAATGTTTATCGGGCCTAGTGGCCCATAGTGCAGGAGCCTATCTCCTGTTTCTGTGGCGTGAAGCAGCTTGATGTACAAGTACACCCCCTGGACATGACACAGGGACCTACCCTCAATCCAACTCTTAATGCTGAGCGCCAAGCATCGGATACGATTTTTATAGTCTTTGGTATGACTCGGCCAGGGATCGAACTCACAACCTCCCAGTCTCAGTGTAGACACTTTAACCGCAAGGCCACTGAACTGGTCATGTGTAAACCTACTTGGCAATCAATGTGATTCTGATGTCTTGTGTTGTGCTGAAGCTGTATGCTCACTTCAGTTCTGCGTTAACTCCACTTACTGTAGAAGCTGAGCTGGTTAAGCAGGGTCTGTTGGATAAAAGCTGGATCAAAACTTATCTCTGGGCATCCTAGATGGAACCTTACTTCCGAGGTTAGCTGAGATATGCCTCTCACTCCCAGAAATGTGCGCTGTGACAGCAAAACGCGATGATTTGTTAATTTCATGCAGATTCCAGAGAGCTGTACAAATTGCTTAGATCCGCAAAAATCCAAAGCATCCCGGTGATTTGCACATCTACTTTATTAAGAGATGTGGATTTACCTAGAGCCAAGTCTGAAATAGGCTTCTTTTTTTAAAGGTTAAATCGCAAACTCTGGGGCTTTAGGAGGGGCAATGCAGAGGCAACCCTGGATATACAGACAGTCTCTCTCTCTCTCTCTCTCTGTCCCTCGGGGTTTGGCGATTAATCCTCAGCTTGCGCCTGTGGAGCAAGATTAACTGTTGAGGTTTCTGTACTTTACCATGAGCCTGAGTAGGGCTGGAGGACCTCAGTTGGCATGAACTCAAGCCCCTCTTCCCCAGGACCTGAGAGTTGCACCCTCTGAACGTATGTTCAGAAAACAACTAAAAACACACTTATTCAGACAGGCCTTTGGTCATTTATAATTGATTAATGATAATATATATAATAATTGATAATTTTTTGCTGCTTGCAATGTTCTCTTTTTGTTTTTGTTTCTGGTTTTAATGTGTTTTGGATTGCATATTTTATGTTGGATTTTAATGTATTACTGTAAAGCACTCTGTGCATCCGTGCTGTGAAGAGCGCTATATAAATAAAGCTTACTTACTTACTTACTTACTTACTGAATGTGACTCTATTCTCAAAGCCTTTGTTAAATGGGCTCTCAACCTCAAGGTATGACAACACTGCAGAGAAGTGCACTGTGGAGGGAGAGATGGGTTAATGCACAAACATATCCAGAGGAAAACGGTTTGCTCGGATTTGTCATGTAATTACCGTGGTCCTTTGAAATGGTCTAATAGCACCACAGCGATTTCTACGATTTAGGTCTTTGTCAAATTAAAGGCTAATTGAGATTTTTAAAAATCATTGCACAGCACACAATACACATTGCCATTATTATTCAGGAAGGATTAATTCATTTAATGTCAAGTGTAAATGAGGTCAAATGAACACAATGGGACAGATTTAATTGGTAGATTTAATTGGCAAAACTTATTAGTAACATTTTCAAAATCAACATGGACGGTGAGCCAGCATTTCAATTTAGTAGACTTTTGTTTCACATAACTCTGTCGTTAGAAAAGCCACCGCATTTTGAACTTCTGAAGTGTCCAGGCCAGGCAACCGCGCTCCATTGTCTGCTTAATTGCTTACTATAATTTGCTTTGCTTGCATTGTCACGGTCCCTTTGTAGCATGATCAGATTACCGGGCACTGTAATTACTGTCATGTTGTAACTATCACCAGCAGATCCCAGACCAGCTGCCACATTGTTCTAACTTGGTTATCTTCATTTCCTCCCCTTCAGAATGAATACACATGTCCCCGCCCTCTCCCCGGAGCCTGGCTTGGAGATGTACCCACAATTCACTAGAGGAACTGGTCTAGCAGCCTCAGCAGTGCAAACAGGCTCAGGGGCCGGGCCTACAGCCTCTTAAACCTGGCCCTCCATCCATCACATCTGCTCAGATACGGGGCCAATCTGCCAGCAAGCTCCAATTGGGCACACCAAGGATTCCACATGACTCATTTCACCCTATCAATACCTATGTTTTCTTGTGATCTTTTTTGACTCTTGGCTGAGACTTGTATAGTGCTGGAGCAGTTGAATGGGCTAGGAGCAGCCTGCGTCGTTCTCAGCCCATCGCCACCGTGATGGTATCACCCTGAGGAGGACATCTAAGACACGTGAGTGGTAGTGAGTTGGCGGGTTTATGGCATCCAGCAGCTACTGGAGAACCGAAAGAGAATACAGGGAAAAGAATGGACCCATGGCGTGGGTGAGGCTTAGCCCCCTCCGGACCGGCGTCGGACGCTTCTGCTCATCGATGCACAGATGGGGTTCGGCATCATGCGCGGCGTGCGAGTGTGGCGCCGTGGAACAAACCGCAGACCACGTCATCCAGGACTGTCCGATATATCGGACACCCAACAGAATGCGTGGCCTGACGGTCGTGGATGACGAAACGGTGACGTGGCTCCTGGAGGTGTGCCCGGAAATATAACCCGGGTGACCCCCTCACCCAGGCTCGGGGTGGTAAAAGGATAGCCCCTCGGCCCCGAGCTTGGGGGGAGAGGACGAACCAACCTTACCCAAACGACGAAGAAGAAGAAGAAGAAGAATGGACTCATGAACTCCTGTGGAAACTGAACAAGTGGCTCTGACTGCCTGGCAAATATGAGAATTGGTGTGTAATTTAAAATAAATGTACATGTTTTTTTCCTTTCTGCTTTTCCCCTGTACCTGTACTTGAGTTTTTCTAGATCCCTAAGGAGAACTTGGTTCAATAGCTGGAGCTCAGCAAACACTGTCTGAGAGGAACACGTGACGTTCTCTCTGAGAAAGCCACATTTACATATTTCAGTCACGTTGTAATTACAATAAAGTGATCCGCAATCAAAACGAGAAAAAAAGGAGAAAAGGAAGATGGTACCATTTTCTAATTTCTGAAATGTACTTTATGATTCTGAATATGTACTTGTTTCTGAATATGTATTTGTTTCTACCATCACCAACACCAATACCAACACCAAAAAATAAAGGTCTTTAACAATGATGTTTGGGGTCTCCATCTCCTGGGTGGTGTTGGAGCTGGTCCTGGTGTTTCTGTCATATGGAACTGACTTCAGGACTAGGGGGTTTCACAGGGGAACCATTTCAAAGTGGATCTGTTGCCTCTGAGGGGATTTTGATATGAGGCTGCTGCAGTCAGACTAGTAGAGTAGAGTATGTGTGTGTGTGTGTGTGTGTGTGTGTGTGTGTGTGTGTGTGTGTGTGTGTGTGTGTGTGTGTGTGTGTGTGTGTGTGTGTGTGTGTGTGTGTGTGCTTGTTAAACTACCCTTGTGGAGCCCAGATGTCCCCACAAGGATAGTGAAACAAGACAAAATTGTCCTTGTGGGCCTCATAAGGTTAGGGTTCATTTTAGGGTCAAAGGTTAGGGTTCAGGGATTGAGCTACAATTATGGTTAGAGATGGAGTAGAGGTCAACGGTTATGTATAGGGTTAGGTTTAGGGGTTTTCTGGGGTTACAGGGTTAGAGTTAAGGTTAGGTTTAGGGGTAGGAGTTACAGGTGGTGTGTGTGTGTGTGTGTGTGTGTGTGTGTGTGTGTGTGTGTGTGTGTGTGTGTGTGTGTGTGTGTGTGTGTGTGTGATGTAATGCTTGTAATGCTTCAAGACCTCTACCATCATTCCTGCCCCCCAAAAAAGGAAAATGTGTGTGTGTGTGTGTGTGTGTGTGTGTGTGTGTGTGTGTGTGTGTGTGTGTGTGTGTGTGTGTGTGTGCGTAATAGGGTTGCCTAATAGGGTTTGAGGAAGACATGTACATGTATAGGATATGTTTTAGAAAATGTAAAGTACATCTAACATCATATGGTGATACATGCTTGTACACTTCATTATTCAAAGCATACTGTCAGGGCGTGTGTTGTGTGTTGAGTGGATGTGAATTGTGAATAAGTTGTGCTTTCTTTGTGTTCTGAATTATCTGCAAGGCATACAGCCTAAAGCCTAAAGTGAAGTGTTTGCCCCATTTCAAAATGTTTTTCAAAATATTTTCTATTGTATATTTGTCTCCCCCTTAAAGTTATACAATTTTCATAATTAACTATTATTTGTTCACAAAAAATGCTGTTTTATAACTATATTAATGTCTAAATTATGGTGAGCCATATCAATTGGTCATATCTCTACCATATTTTAATGGTTATCATATACATTTGTAACAAAGCTGTACTCCAACATAAGGATTTTTAGGGTGTACATGAAGTAATAAAATCTATGGACATTGTGAGCATGAGCACACTAAATTGAAAGAGTGTGTTATCTGAGAGGTGAAGACAGCTATATCGCAAGTAAGTGATTGGAGAGTGTGAGAGGGAATGTGTAGGCCCTATGTGTCCCCGCATATGGGGGAGAGATGTTTGGTAAGTGTGTTTGTATACAGTACATAGACCTACTGTATGCTCTGTGTCTATGTGCGTGCTTGATGAAGTCCAGCTTATTCTCCCTCCGAGGGGCTGTCATGTCAACATCAGTCTCATTAATTTTGAGCGTTTTGCGCTGATCTCTGTCTGAGCGTAGCCTACAGTCCACGGCGCCTCGCTGCCGCCGCCTCCCTCTGCTGCACCGTCCCGCTAATTACCCCGCGTGTACAACGCTTTCCGTCTCTGAAGAGGGGGCCAAGTTTATGAATCCGCCCCACATTTGTTCACTGATCTCGGAACGTGTCAAGCTGTCAGATCAGAGCTCCAGATGGCAAATCTGTCGGTGCGTTCCCCCCTAGCGTCTCCTGTATCGCTTTCTCTTTCTCTGCATGTCTCACTCCTCACGCTCTTTCTCCCCCCCACCCCCCCGGTGTCTCGGCTGAACGCAACACAGACAGAGCGCTGTGTTCCTCCCAGCACACGGTATGAATTATTCATGTTCCGTCCTGCCCCGTGCTGACCAGAGTCCAGCCGTTTGGCAGTCTGCAGCGTTTCCTCCGGAAGGCCCCAGAGTAAAGATGTTGAACTGGGGGCAAATACACTGGTGTGTGTTTTATTAACCCCCATCACAGTAAACAACTGAACATGACACTCACTGGCCTCTCTGGGGGAGTTTTTCCCCTGAATACCTCATTATGGATTATACACACAGTAGAGATTGAAACCATGGCGTTGTACAGTTCGTTTGGATATCGACACATTCTCCTGTAGGGTCCTTAGTCCTATTCACTGATTCACCTGCTCTTCTAGACTCATACAGTACATACTAAGTACTCGTAGAATTCTCATAGAATTCTCTGTAATAAATTCTCAAAGAAAGAGAGTCTTGTTTCTCCATTCACATAAGTGTTTTATTCTTAGTTACACTGCTGAGAGGGACGTTTTCAAGTCATGATTCTGTATAGTCACATCAAAAGTTCTCCAGAAATGTAATCAGAAGGTGCAGCGCATAGCTTTTTATGCTGTGCTCGACGCAACCCAAACATGAATATGTAAATGTCTCTTAAAGGAGTAGTAAAGGGAAAATGCATGTTTAGCCCTGTTTTACTTACTCAGGTTACTTATGATCATATACAATGGTTCAGATCAAAACGTTGACAAAACTAGCACTTTTGAGAAAGTCTGATAATTGCTCTAGCACCGTTTTGATCATACAATGGATGTGGGAGGGCATCTTGAAAAATCTATCAAAAACATGTTAAACTCTCGATTTCAAAGACTGTAGAGATAACAGTCTCTTAACCAATGTCTGTAGAGATAACAGGGTAGTCTGGCAGATCAATAGTTGACCTGTAAGTGAGATATCACAGACCAACGTTTATAGTGTTAAAAGGCCCAAGACCAGGCCACCTAGCGAGTTGTAAAGGGTTAAACATTCTCCCCTTGCCTGACATGGTCCTGGGATAAAGTGGCCATAGAAGTAGGTGATATGAGAAATGCTCTCACTCCTACGAATGCGTGTCTTTGAAACGCAATCATCTTCAAACACACACAGCGTTGCAGTCGTTGAAAGCCTCGTTTCACATTACGGTTCTGCACGTCGTCTACAACAAGGTCAGGGCCAGCCTCAGCGACAGAACATGAACAAGCAAATGTACTCTGCAAGTCAGGTTGACATTAACAAGAGTGTCATTGGTCATGGTGTCCAATTCAACACAACCCAGCCGTGTGTGTATATGCAGACTGTATAAGGCTATCAACACTTGTCACTTGAGCTGGAACCTTGTCAGAGCCACAGAGAGAGAGAGAGAGAGAGGGGGGGGGGTAGCATATAGAGAGAGAGAGCGAGACAGAGACGAAGGTGATAGAGGCAAAGAAAATAGTGCAGTCGGATGACTCCAATCATCACACTCTTTCCTTCCTTATTGATTCTACTGTTCATGTCTAGAGGTCAGCAGTACCTTGAGAACCAATAGTAAGTACATAAGGACATAACATTAGTATAGTAAGTACACCGCCTGGACATAACACTAGTATAGTAAGTACATCACCTGGACATAACACTAGTATAGTAAGTACATCACCTGGACATAACACTAGTATAGCAAGTACATAACTCTAGTATAGTAAGTACATCACCTGGACATAACACTAGTATAGCAAGTACATAACTCTAGTATAGTAAGTACATCACCTGGACATAACACTAGTATGTAGCAGGGACTTTCCCCCAATCCAAGCCTTGATGCTGAGGGCCAAGCAGGGAGGCATTGGGTACCATTTTGTTAAAATAATCTTTGGAATGACTCAGCCGGGGATCGAACCCACAACTTCCCAGTCTCAGGGCAGACACTCTAACCACAAGGCCACTGAGCTGGCCCAAATAGGGGTCAGAAAAGCACAGAAAAAGGGTCACTCACAGACAAGGCACAGGTAACTCACAGCCATGCATGTCCCCGGTTAGTCACGTGGAGCAGCAGTACTACTGTAGCTACTTTGTCAGACAACATTCCTCCACTGCTGCTCAAACATCAAGTCTAAAGGCGGATTCATAATCTATGCATGCCAACAAGGATACGCAAGCTGTATTTGATGCATCTCTACGTAGCAACGCATCTTTTAATGTACACAAGTGCTTGTGCACTGTATACTGTAGACTCTACTACTCTACAGTGTAGAGCCTGCATTTACAGCCTTGTCAGTGTAACTAGGTATGAACAAGGCCTCAAAGGTTTGGTATTACTTGAATTACACACCTACAGTATAGAACATGCTAGAAAGAAGACTCTCAAGAGGTGAAGTGGCTCATCACAGTCATTACAGCGGGTACTTGCCTGGGCCTGAAACCATCATCTGCAGTGACTCACCACGGCATGAGAGGTGAATCATCTTCAAAGCCAAGAGAGTAGTAAAAGTAAAAACAGATCTCGCAGTCGTGGAGTTAAATGTGTAGCTAAACCAAAGAACATATAGAAACACAACATGTGCACTTACCAACTTGGGAAATGGGACCGGGAGAGTGCCTCAATTTTCACCAATTTATTCGTCCATCCAAATATATCTGCTTGCTCTGATGAAGGCTAATGGGCTGAAACATGGGCAGAATGCTCTTACCATCGGTGGGCAAAATTATTTGGATGGCCAAATAAACTGGTGAAATTGAGGCACTGTCCGTGTTCTGGTTTTTCAAAATTGGCGAGTGCTACCTGCACGTCTTTGGATGTTGTTTTTCAAATAACAGAACACCACACTTGTACCTGGACGCACCCACTATCACTCTGTACCAGGGGCCAGTTGGTGGTGTCCATATTTGTCCGATTTGCCGAATGTTCTCACGAAAGGCCTTCAAGGAACTTGACAGTGATGCACCCGGTACTGAGTCCAAGCGTCACTTGCATTAAACGACAGCGATCCAGCAGCGGTGGAAGGCGCGCTGCCAATCCCCCAGATGGCACATTAACACATGCGTGCCTTAAGCTGGGGGTGACATATATACAGTGAGAAGACGAGCTGAACTGCCGAGCACCACAAAGACTCCCCCCAAAATAGCACATCCACCCACCTCTCACTGTGGGTGTTACAGTGGCAGGTAAGTCTCAAATACTGTACGAACACATTCTGAACATAAAATTGATATTTCAACCTGCAGGAGACATATTTTGTCCTGTGTGGGGCCCTGTCCAAAGTGGCCCAATCAGTGAGCATGGCCGCGTGTTATGAAAGGATATAGCCTAGGATATTAGTTTAGGATTTTTAGAGTAGAATGTTAGTAGACTTTTGGAAGGATTATAAATATGTATTTTGCAGGGAGTGTAGACACATACTAGCTGGACCACACCTGAAGGGGGTGTGGTTCTGGTACCTGACTGAGGCTTATCAGGTGGCACGAATTGGCGTGCGACAACACACAAGGATGTATTGCGGGAGACGATCTTTGCGCAAAAAGATTGTAGCCAACTCGCCTGGGCCAGGAGTCCACTCCTTTTGGAATGAATGTTGTGTGTATGAAAATAAAACTAAACGTCCAACGGAATACCGAGGACCGACTGACACCAGGATAGGTCCAGTAACCAGAAGACCCAGTCACAAGGTGCGTGCGAGCCTAACCCCCTCCCTTAGGTTACACTGATACCCGTCTTCTGGGATAATGCCAACCACCCATTATCGTTGAGTTTAGAGGTGCCTCTTTAGATTACAGCGTAGGCCCCTTAGCTTTATTCCACTAGCCTGGTACCGTTAGTTTTCCCCTAGACCTAGTAATTAGAGTAGCTAAGGATAATCCTCTTGGGCCCGCGCGTTTCTGTAATAATTGGAGGCTTCGTCCGGGATTGAATGGTGGTTTTTGTTGTTGTTGTGTTTTTTGGATGTTTAGTTGTGTATGGTGCATTCTGTGGTTCAGCATTTCTAGTGATGGCTATGGTGTGCTAGCTTCGGTAGTATGATAGCAGCTCTCGTGTTTGTGTTTGGTACATTACCGTTATATGAACGGGTTTGGTGGCTAGCTAGCTTTATAGCACTGTTTTGTTTGCTGACTAGTTTTGAATAGCTCTGGTAGGTTGCTGGTGTCTATTGGTTTGGATCCGCGTGAGACGCTCGTTCATTTGATGAGTATTTTGGTGAGTATACCGACTAGTTAAGTGCTGGTGGTGACTCGTGTAGCGGAGGTTGCACTGTGAATGGTTTTGTTCGGTTTTAGGAAAAGGAGACCAAGAAACTTGAAGTTTTCTACGTGAGTCTACGGACTGTTTGGTGAAATTGATCTTAGTCAAAATGACGTTTGTACTGGAGGAGTTTTTGGATCAGGATGTTACCCGTGCGTGACTCAATAAATTGGACAAAGCGGCATTACGAATGCTGGTTGAGTTTCTGGAGTTGGAGCTTGATGAACAGGCCAAGAAGCCTGAATTGGTGCGTGCATTGTTGGTTGCTTGCAATGACTGAAGCCGACAAGGCGGCGGCAGCGACATTGGAGGAGCGGCGCCGGGCAGAGGATGCAAAACTGGAGACGCGGCGTCTTGAGGAACAGCGATTCCAGCGCGCTCTGGACAGAGAGAAGCTGGCTGCTCAGGAGAGGGAGGGAGCACAGCAAGTTGCAATTGATGTTCAGAGGACCCTTCCTCTCATGCCAAAATTTGAGCATGACCGGGTCGAGCTGCTTTTCGAATCCTTTGAGAAGATTGCGACTCAGCGAGGATGGCCGGAGGCCGAATGGGTTGCGTTGATTCAGGGTTCCTTTACCGGGAAGGCTCAGGAAGCTTATGTTGCTGTGGCACTGGCTGATTCAGACAACTATGAGGTGGTCAAAAAAGCAGTGTTGACGGCGTTTCAGTTGGTCCCTGAGGTGTATCGCCAGCGTTTCAGGACGTTACGGCCTCAGCCGAGTCAGACATATGCAGATTTTCTTAGGCAGCAGGTAACTGCGTTTGATAGATGGTTGGGATCTTGTGCTGTGTACATTTATGGTGAGCTGCGCGAGCTGATGTTACTGAAGCAGTTCAAGTTGAGTCTGCCTAGAGCTATGCAGGCACATCTGACTGACTTGGAGGTGACCGCATAAGGGAGCGGAAGTGGCTGATAACTACACCCTTACACACCGCGACATTGAGCGTGAGCAAGATGTGGGCCGTGATAGACATAATGGACGAGGAAAATGTTCGGGGGGGTTTGAGACTCGCCCTGGGGCGGGCGAGACAGAGAAACATGCAGAGGGATCACATCCTCCTAAGTTCCCTCAGTCTGGGGGGAGCCCTCAAGGACCTTGTCGACCCCTGGGAGACATTATCTGCTATTATTGCAAGAAGCCAGGCCACACTAAGTCCCGATGTCCCATCCTGCAGCAAAAGGAGGCTTCCCGTGGAGAGCCCAGTCGTTTTGGGGCAGCACCTTCTTTGTGTTGCAATGCATTTCGTGATAAATCGACTGTCGAACCTGTGACTGCTATACGCCGGACCGACTATCAGAAGGAAGAATTGCGACTGTTGAAGGAGGGATCGAAGTCCCAGTTAACGTCCTGCAAGATACTGCCCCCAGTCAGTCGATTCTAGTGGCCAATGTGGCTGAGTTGCCTGAGACTGCTGCCCTTGGAACATTTGCATTGAAGGTTTTAGTGGAGCGTATAGCACAGTGCCCCTGTACCGAATGTTCATGAGAACAAATGTGTTTGAGGGGTATGATCAAGTGGGAGTGGTGGCCACCCTGCCTGTGATTACTTTTCTGCTGGGGAATGATCTGGCCAAGAACCAAGTGAGGGTAACGCCCATGGTGTCCCCTACCCTGTGCGAATTGCGGGAAACACAGGAGATGGAAAAGGAGTTCCTTGCAGCCTGTCTGCGCAGTGACTCATTCACAGACCAGAGCAGGGTGTGTCCCCCGTCCTAATAGTGAGGATGGTGGGCGAGAGGAAGGGGGCCATGGCCCCTTGGAGATTGAGTTAGCTGATACAGTAGGACCCCACTTATCCGAACCCAACGGGACCGAAGGTCGTTCGTATCTCTGAAATGTCCGGATGACTGAAACTTATGTTAAAATGCACCAAATTCAATAAGTGGTATACTTGTTTCATATAGACTCATAATACACCGATAAATACCCTTAATTACTTGTGAAATTGCAATCAAATAGCCAACTTAACTCATATAGCCTAGCCTATAATAGACCTACAGTAGCCTATAATAAAATAACCGAATTTCCACTTGAGTGCGTGCTTTGATCAAATACTGTACTTTATTCTCAAATGAGGCGTACGCTGCATCGATAGGCTACTGTATTCGCAGAACAACATGGTATAGCCTAAAAACAACCCAACATTAGAACAATTAGAGCAAATGATAATCAATAAATAAATAAATGAAATGACAGACAAGTTGTCGTGTCTTAGGCTATTGTAGCCTAAAAGAAGGTCTCTAAAACAACCGATGTAGGCTAACGTGGCCTAGGCTGTAGGCTATTATTTAACTAATACAGTAGGTCTAGTAGGCTAATCTACATGCTCACAACACGTCTGTGTTCCTGAAGTCCATTAACTGGGAACGAAAAATGACTCGATGCCCCTTGCTTCAGGTTGCTGACGCGCTTTTTGGCTACCAAGGAATGCAGCTCTCGCGCAGCAGACTCGTTTGCGTTTTGCGCTCGACATTAGAGTAACAAATAAATGAAACGTGACAGTAGGCTACAGCCTACAGGCATCATGTAGGTCTACATACAGTTCTGTTTTTATTCACAGTAGGGTACAGTACTGTAATGAAAATCCCACCAGTAACCAGATAGCAGGCAACAAAAACAAAAAAACGTTTTTTGTAAGCCTGTCCGGTAGACCGGGAGGTTCGGATCTCTGAAGTTCGGATGAGTGGGGTCCTACTGTACTGGTTTTGCTAAATGGTGTGGCTTGGATTATCTGTCTGAGATAAGCTATGATGCACTAGATGCGGCTCAAAAGCAGGATCCTGCTCCCAGTGAGCTGAGAGAAGGGCCGGCTAACGCTGAGAAGATGTCGCAGAAGGCTATTATCTCCATGGCCCCGGGAAGAAGTGCTGCGTCTGGCTCATGAGACGCCTATGGTGGGCCATTTAGGCGTAAAGAAGACTACAACCAGGATTGTGAGACATTTCTATTGGCCTGGGTTATGAAAGGATGTAGCAGCCTTCTGGAAGTCTTGTTCAGCTTGTCAAATTGTAGGGAAACCGAATCAGAAGGTGCCGGTGGCGCCGTTGGCCCCCGTACCCGTAGTGAAGGAGCCCTTTTCGAGGGTAGTCATTGATTGTGTTGGCCCTCTACCTAAGACTAAGAAGGGAAACGAGTTTTTGCTCACGATCATGGATGTGACAACTAATTTTCCCAAGGCTGTGCCGCTGAGAAATATTCAAGCTCGAGCTGTTATTGAGGCCCTGGTGGGGATTTTCTCCATGTTTGGACTGCCCCGAGAAGTGCAGCATGATCGAGGCACCAATTTTGTCTCAGGGGTTTTTCAAGAGGTTATGTCTGAGTTGAGCATTTCTCAGGCGGTAGCTTCCGCCTACCACCCTCAGTCTCAAGGGGTTCTGGAGAGGGCGCACCAGACCCTCAAGACCATGTTGAAGGCTTATAGCCACAAGTGTCCGGGGGACTGGCATGTGGCTTTGCCGTTTGTTCTCTTTGCTATGAGAGATGC
The DNA here is from genome assembly GCF_949987555.1 of Borostomias antarcticus. Lineage (NCBI taxonomy): Eukaryota > Metazoa > Chordata > Actinopteri > Stomiiformes > Stomiidae > Borostomias > Borostomias antarcticus. The sequence continues at coordinate 35,635,306 of NC_140235.1, read as the reverse complement.
CATTAGTGAGTCAACTGGTTTCACTCCTTTTGAGCTTGTCTTTGGTCATGAAGTCAGAGGTCCCCTGGCCCTATTTAAGGAGCAGCTTATACAACCCCAGACAAGCGGCACGTTGCTGCAGTACGTGGCTGAGTTTAAGGATCATCTGAGGTCGGCGTGCGTGGTAGCCAGAGATCACTTACAGGATGCTCAGGACAGAATGAAAACTCTGGCCCTTGTACCTCAACGCACCTCGAGTCTAAGTGCTGCATTTTGTGGTCCCTATGCCATGATGAACAGGGTAGGGCCCCGGAATAACTTGATTAGCACTCCGGATGGCAGGCGAAAAACGTGCCTGTGCCATGTCAACCTGCTGAAACTCTATCATGGTCGAGTAGACCAGGGACCGGGAGTGTGCATGGCCATGAGCTGGAGCGAAAAGGGGGAGACCACCGGAGATGCAGAGACGGTGGGTTTTCGCCTCGGGAACACCAAGGCTCTGAGGGAGCTGGAGGCCCAGCTGGGCCATTTGCTGGTGAAGCCCTGGTTTAAAGAGCTGATAGCAGAGTTCCAGGCTCTCTTCAAGGATGTGCCTGGACGCACCTCATTGGCGGTCCATGACGTAGATGTGGGGGGGGGGGGGGGGGGGGGGGGGGTGAGCCCATCAAGCAACATCCGTATCGGCTGGCCGCGTCCAAAGCCCAGATTCTGAAGGAGGAACTGACTTACAGAGATAGGTGCGGTGGAAAGAGGACAGAGTGAGTCCGTCGAGTGAGGACGTCACATCTGTGTGTCGACTATCGAAAAGTCAACCAAGTAACAAAGGCTGATACTTTTCCCATCCCTCGTCTAGAGGATTGTATACATCGGATTGGGAGAGCAGAGGTAGTCTCGAAGCTAGGCTTGCTGAAAGGTTACTGGCAAGTGCCTCTTACCCCGAGAGCTCGGGAGATGTCAGCCTTTGTTACTCCTGAGGGTTTGTATATATGTAACGTTCTTCCTTTTGGAATGAAAAATGCGCCGCCAGCCACCTTTCAGCGGTTGATGAACACCATTACTGCTGGAATGAGTTTTGTAGTTACATATATTGACGATGTTGTGGTGTATAGCCAGTCTTGGGAAGAGCATCTAGATTCAAGATTCAAGAATCAAGTTTATTTGGCCATTTCAACAATACAGTTGATAGGAATGTTTTTTGGTGTGTGTTCACATATACCATAACCCCCCCCCCCCCCCCTTTAGATTACAGCGTAGGCCCCTTAGCTTTATTACACTAGTGTGGTACCGTTAGTTTTCCACTAGACCTAGTAATTAGTGTAGCTAAGGATAATCCCCTTGGGCCCGTGCGTTTCTGTAATACTGCATCTCCCCCACCATCACCCTTCCTTCCAGCAGATTGACACAGAGGAAACAGAGCTGTGGCCGCTGGCCTCAATGTAATCCGGGCTGGTTCAAATGAAACCAGGCAGAACGGGGGCTTGATCCACTGCGAGGCACCGATAACAAAGACAAATAACTAGCTATGGCACTGACGGAGGCCTAGACTGGCATCCAGTGACCGGTGGGTGTACTAGATACCCCCAAGGAGAGTGCTTGAACCTGACAAAAAGCCTTTCAATCAACAGTGCAATCGAGCGATAGCGATTAAACCACTTTCTCTGGGACGTTATCACCGCATGACTGGCTCATCCATCTCACATTCAGTCGGATATGTGGGGGTGCTTTATGAACGTGTGTGTGTGCGTGCACCGGGTGTGTGTGTGCGTGTGTGTGTATGCACACGTGTGGGTGGAAGACTGTGTGTGTTTGAGTGCATAAGCACTGCTGGGCTGTACTCTAAGCTGCACAAGCAGGTTTCCACTGTCTATTACTGTTTTAAAACAATCCACATGAGAAAAGCACATAGGACAGATGACTTTAAGCAAGTCGACCTCATCAAGACCTCATTTAATTTGAATACCGTCAACTTTATTTCCTGCTATGTTACACACTGTGAAAACAGGTTAGCATATGCATGGGATTAGACACAGCTCTCTCTATCTCTCTTTTTCTCTCTCTCTTTTTCTCTCTCTCTCTCGACGCCTTCTCACCTATGAGGACACTTTCCTCCCACTCGACAGTGAAACTAAATCTGAGGGTGATTTTAAATAAGTTAGTACCCGGTTAGTCTCACATAGCCAGACCTATCTCCACACTTTTTGTTTTTGTTTTAGTGCTGTTCCGATGGTGGAGAAAGGTCTGGCTGCTCCCTGCTGCACCCTATTATCATTCAAACAATCACAACCATCTTCAGCGGCACTAAGCTTGTTTTCCAGTGGTGGATGAATCACCATGAATTGAATCACGAGAAGTAGGTTCAGCGGCAGCAATGAGAGGCTTATTCCAAAAACCGATGGTTACGTATTGTAACCCTTGTTCTATGAGTGGAGCGAAGTCCCACAGGCTAGCTCCCATTGGCTAGTGAAACCTAGCTACATTTGAATGAAGGGAGAAAAAAAACATACACACACATGTGCCCAACCAGGTCCGGTTCACCACTATATACTGTAAGCGGGCTTCGCCTGCATATCAGACAATCCTGTCCACCTGGGACAGCGCGTTCAACCATTGAGGGATAAACCACGGTTCCATAGACGACAGCATTGTCCTCCCAGCCATGGCCTCTGGAAGAGGAATGCTGAGGTGGAGGGCAGTTTTTTCCACCCTCATCCGGGACTCCCGAAGCCCCTTCTTCGGCCTCTGGGTCGTCTTCTAAGCGGCGATCAGGCAGCGCCGACCGGGGATCTTCTGAGGACTCCGCCAGCTACACGGTGAGTTGCTTCTCTTCTTCCATTCCTCAGTCGTTCTTGCGAGCTGAAATTTCAAAGGAGCAGATATGCAGGCGAAGCCAGACCTGGTTGAGCACAGGTGCGTGTATGGGGTTTTTTTCTTCAAAGGTAGCTAGCTAGGTTTCACTAGCCAATGGGAGCTATCCCTGTGGGCCAGAGCTAGTAATTTGATAGATAGCTCAATAACATTATTGGGAATATGTGACTGCCACTGGAGGTTTGGTCCTGATGTCTGCCAAGGTCATTTTTTTGTTTTTACAGACTATGAAAGTGTAACTGCAAGCTTTCAAATGATGTGCCATGCATTGAAATCTGGAAATATTTGAAGAAGATATGCTTAAATCACTAACCAGAGAAAAGGGCTTCAAAGTCAGTTGTTCACACTTCTCATAGGACATGGATTTTGATCCTAAAACTATTGTTTGTTATATTGAGTGGGTTCTTCACAACTTCAATTTGTGTAATATGAAAAATAATTGGACCCTCTAGCGCATTTTGAAGACTGCCAACCTTTTGAGGACCAAACCTCCAGTGTTTTCCGGTCATATACTCATCCAACATGTACTGTAGAGATTGTCAAAAATAAAAGGTAACAAAGTGATGAATCTCATTGTCTTTTACTATTGTCCTTGATTAGCTCTGCATTGTGTTGTGATTTCAATAAAAGACGGCCCCAATCTCACACAATACCACACAGTCCAGTGTCTCCTTTTCAGGTGTATTCCAAATGAATCTCTCCAACACGGGATTTGAGCCTCAGCAAAAGCGGTTTATTCCAGAAGGTTTTACATACAAAAGACGATGGCATGGCCTAATGTACAGTTGACCTCTCTGTATGCTGTCTGGACCCAAATCAAAGCATTGGTCTCGTTGCAACGTTCTTATGTGGTTTGAGTGTCCCCCCTCCCTCGTCTCTTCTCCGATAAGACTGTCTCTCTGGTCTCTTCTGTGGCCTTGTTTTGTCCCATTAACCTACGTCGCCTCGACACCCAGGCCTTTATCTCTAACCGCAACAATGGTGTTTGGCACAGAGTGTACCAGCCATGGAATGTCTTTATCTCATAAGTCTATGGAAGAGGGACACCGTTTCTTACCGAAAACTCAAGCCGACAGCCATACTCAGAGGTCAATCATCATAATTAGGAAATAGCTAACAGGATCATATTAAAATTAGCATTTCTCTGAAAATCAACAATATTCAACAAAAGGAAACAGGGATTTACTTTTTATCATCATACAGTTGCTGTCAATCTAATTAAGCTCTCAAACACATTAACTGTAGCCATTTGTAGAAATCACTATACATCAAAAATTATTACAAAACATCATTTTTACAGCCGCAAAAGCACCCTATGCAATATGCCTCGAGCTTGTCCAATCCAGTGTCGGCAGAGTTGTGGTCGAGCCAATAGGAGAGCGATGCCCATGGTGAGCGTGCTGATGAGGACAGCTCTGGGGAGAAGGGAGGAGGAGGAGGAGGAGGACAGGGACGGCTGCGGTTGGGAGCTGCTGCTCTCGGCCTCCCTCGCTGCCTCCAGCTCCTCCTGAGAAAGGCTGGAGGGGCACAGCTCCGCCAGGACCTCCAGCGCTGCCCGCTGGCCGGACTGCAAAGCCCCGCTCATGTAGCCACACCACTGGGTGGCCGTCTCTGTGCCTGCCCAGTGGATCCTGGAGAGGAAAGTTCACAGTCAACACTAGGAATAGATGACAATTTCCTCATTGACGAAACGGCACAGGTGCTCATCCAGGCTCTTTTCATCTCCCACCTGGTCCACTGCAACTGCCTCCTTGCTGTGACCCCATTGGCAACCATTAAACACCTGGAGTTTGTCTAGAAAGCTGCAGCTCGACTGGTGTTCAACCACTCCAAGTTCTCAACCACCCCAAGTTCTCCCATACAACTTCCCTTCTCCGTTCTCTACACTGGCTCCCTATAGCAGCTCGCATCCAGTTTGAGACTCTGGTACTAGCCTACAGGGCAATGAAAGGAACAGTTCCCTCTTACATCCAGGCTAAGTACTACCCAGACCCTTCCTCTTAAAGTAAGCACCTACGTGTATTGAATTTGAATCACGCTGCTCTTGCTCCTTGACTTCAGCACTAGATTATGCTCTTAGTCACTTGTTTAGAAAGGAGATGCACTTGTGAGCTCTGGCGAGTAGTGATACAGTACAATGACTACCTACATTACATGCAAGTATTGTAAGTTGCTCTGGATAAAAGCGTCTGCTAAATGACTAATGTAAAGTTATGTGATATAAAAGAAAGAGAAGAAAAGTAAACAAGTAAACAAAATTAAACAATAACAACTAGACAAATCAGAAGTACAAAAGGTACTTAATGAATACAATGCATACAATTATGCAGGGAAAATGGTCACTATTCAAATGCAAGTCTATAAAAATGAAGAAATTTAAAGGAGGATAAAGAATGAGCTGGTCGACAGATTAGACAACTGGTCCCATCTGTACCTGTCTGTCAGAGGAGGATCAGATGCTGCAGTGTTGACAGCAGCACATTCATCTGCTAACAAGCTGTGATTATTCTCTCCATCAAAGGATCATTAGAGATGAAAAGCTGTTAATATTCTGCTTTCTGAGATGAGCACTCAATGTAATAAAAGTATCTAGCTAATGTAAAACAGTTGTGTTGTGGTGGTGATGTAGCTGGGGTTGGGAAGATAGGGGTCTTGATGGGTAGGTAGGTAGGGGTGTCCTGGTTGCTAGGTAGGGTTATTGGTGGGTAGGTAGGGGTCTTGGTGGGTAGGTAGGGTTATTGGTGGATAGGTAGAGGTCTTGGTGGGTAGGTAGGTGTCTTGGTGGGTAGGTAGGGTTATTGGTGGATAGGTAGAGGTATTGGTGGGTAGGTAGGGTTATTGGTGGATAGGTAGAGGTCTTGGTGGGTAGGTAGGGTTATTGGTGGATAGGTAGAGGTCTTCGTGGGTAGGTAGGGTTATTGGTGGGTAGGTAGAGGTCTTGGTGGGTAGGTAGGGTTATTGGTGGATAGTGTCCAGGAATTTACATCCAAACACCTTAAACCTTTGTCCTGGTAATTATCACCTCCCCCCCAAGTCCCCTGCAAACCCCAGTTTCATTCTAATGTAAAACACCAACTCTCCCCCCTTTGTAATTGAAAACACACTCTGCATAGCTCTTCCTCATCTCTTTGTTTAAGTCAGAAGGGCCCCACCTTAGTCTTCCTCGTTTTGATTCAGACCTTTGTTTTCTTTGTTTTCTCATGTCACATGTCTTTACTCTTGGCCACGCCTGCCATTCATGTACAATGCAGTAGCCAATCACATCCTGGAAACACTGTACCTTTGTTTGGACTGTACATAAGCCACAGCTAGAAGAGGCTGACTTCACTTCTCTGACTTAACCACCCTTGCTGTGTTTTGCAGGAAGTCCTTGCGCAAGTATTGTGTTTCACAATAAATCAGACTTAACCTTTTGAGCGAATCTTGGTAAATCATTTTTACTAGAACAGTAATTTCCATAACAATTTGGCGACTCGGGACGGGATCGGCTGCTGTGAGGTTCGCCTGGAGTGAACAACGAAGGAAGCCAGACGTGCGGAGCAGTAGCGAGCTCTGGAAAATCTTCTCTCTTTGCGCCTATTGCATTGGTTCGGAGAAGTCCGCCTCGTTTGGTTTCACTCGGCTAAACTCACGGTACGTTGAAAAACGAATCCTTTTATGCTTGGTATTTGCCTTGGTTTCGTTTCAGATTTTGTTGTGGGTCTGGCGTATTGTTGAAAGCAAACTCCCCGGGGAAGGTGGTGGCGATAAGGCGTTGGTTTTAACAATGGCAATTTAGGATTGGTGATATTGCATTGTTCTCTGACTTCGTCCTTGTTTAGGCTACCGGGGGTTCTCTTCAGAAGAGGTGTAATTTTGGAATTGGGACTCGCTCCCTTACAGTTGATGTAGACTACAGTTTAGATTGTTTGTCGGCTCGGCTGTAGTTAAGAAGTGAGAGTGCACTTCTAGGATAACATTTTGGGTTGCTTTAGTTCGATGTTCCAGAATTAGCACAGAAGGGAACCTGTTGAAGTTCGCAGATAGTGCGATTTCCACAGAGTGAAGTTCGCAGATAGTGCGATTCCCACAGGGTTGAAGTTCGCAGTGAGTGCGATTTCCAAATGGGTTGAAGTTCGCAGTGAGTGCGATTTCCAAATGGGTTGAAGTTCGCAGTGAGTGCGATTACCAGCTAATCTCCGGAGTGTCTGTTTTTTGTCCCCGAACGGGGTTGTGTTGTCTTTATGTTTGTCTAAGCGCTATTTTTCGCCGGCTCAGTGGGATTTTTGATTGCATTTTTGAGCCTCGGCTCTTGATTGTATGTTTGTTACGCGCGCCATGGATCCAGGTAAAGTATTTTAAAGTATTTTTTGTACACTGTTAAATCGTAACTGCTAGATTTCCAGTAGGCTAGCTGGTTGTCTGGGAGACAAAGGAAACAACAACTACTACTCCGCTCTCCTGGTGATCCCGCCCGAGCCAGAGGGACAACAAAGGACCAGTTGCTGGGTGAGTTAATTAGAATTTTAATGTGTCTTTGTTTCTTTCGAAATTGTATTCTTTCCCGCCGTGAGTTAACCATAAGGTTTCCTTTCATTGCTGTTTTGGGGTTTTGGGCTGCGTCGTGGTTATTTAGGGATTTGTTTCTTTAAATTTCCCCGCGCTGCCAAAGACAACTTCCGGGTCATACATGCAACATTTTGGGATCACCACTAGGTGTCCCTGTAACCCCGGCTACTAAAATATGCTAGAGGAGGTCACAGAATTCTACTGCTAAACGTGTCTAGCCTGAGGAGATTGTTGCGCTCAAGCATTATTCTGCGAGCGTTTGTTGGCAGATTTTCGTTATGTGCTAAAGCATTTTCGATTTCTTACATCCATATCTGACATTTAGTGTTAAATTTTTAGCTAAGATTCGGGCTCAGCTAGAGGTGGTTGAGATGTCTAGGTTAAGGGAAAAGCCTGTTAATTCTGTAGACTGGTCTGTTTTTAAGATTTGGGAGAGAGTAGCACGAGAGCGGGTTTTTAGGTCAGGAAGGAAAGATAAGGAGATTCAGCAAACAGTCTCTCCGCCATTTCCCCAGCAGAATAACTCTGATTTAAAATTAGATTCCCCCCCCCCTCGACTCGTTGCTCCGTGCTCACACCCAACCAGGCTGTTCTTTCCCCTTTTCATGCTCCCGCCATTAGCCACGCCCCTTCTCTCATTTCGCCCCTTTCTACGAGGTATAAGGAAGATTTGGCTAGAGCTATATCTGAGGCTAAGGTTAATTTGGAACAACTGCAAATGGCTAGAGATAGTCTGGAGGGACCGCAAATACACGCGCCTCTGATACGCTGCCCAAACCCTGTTCCTCGCCCTTCACAAATAAATTATGCAGCTGGTTATGCGGCCTGGACCCCAGAGATTACGGTTTATAGACCCTGGCGCTCTGATGAACTACGTGAAATAGCTAAAACCTTGCCCGATCCAACCAAAGACATTGACGAGTTTGAAAATCTTTTTAACAGTTTAGTTCGTATGTATGAGCCTCACGCAGAGGAAATCGCCATGATCATGAGACAGTGCCTTGGGCTAAAATGGGTGGATGTGAAACATCCGTTTGACATTACATTGCCTTTTAATCATGCCGATTTTTCTGACCAAAACACTGCGCTGTTGAACAGAATCAAAACTCGATTCCCTAAAAAGATGGATTGGGACCGTATAACATATTGCAAACAAAATTCCGATCAACAGTTCGAGAAATTTTGGGAACGACTAGAATCAGTTTTCGCCGCACACAGTGGCATGGACAAAGCGAACGCCGATTATAAAAAGATTTTGAAACAACAATTGATGAATAACTCTCTCTCCTCTTTGTCCGACCAAGTTAGGTTGATGTGCCACACCTGGGAATCGACTTCTCTCGAAGAAGTTGTTGATCATTTCCGCTATGCGGAGCGTCTTCATGATCACATTGAAAAAAGGGAGTTGAAAGAAATGAAGCTAGGTGCAGCCAGATTACAAGCTGCTCAGTTACAACAGCTGGACAATCAAACTGCTGGTGCGAGGTGGAACCAACAACGACCACAGTGGCGACAGAGAAACAATAGGAAGCGTTCTGGTAGGGTTAGGCGAGGAAAAAGGTATAATCGAAGTGAAGATAGAGATGATTCATGCTTCCATTGTGGTCAGTATGGCCACTGGATTGAACGGTGTCACAGTTACCGCAAGCTGAATGAAAAGGAAGAGCCTCAAATTTGGGGTCGAGCGCCACCTGCTGGAGTTCCATTGAACAACCCATAAGGGAGATTTTAACTAGCCAAGAAAGAGAGATTTTTTTTTTAAGGTAAATAAACAGAAGAAGACAGATGTAGCTGAGGACGTAAGGATGTTCTGTTTCTGTGAAGTTCTGTGTTGATGTTTTCAGATTTTCCTGGAGTGCATTGTGTGGGCTACCAAGGAGTGATTGCCCCTCGCCAGCATGAAGCTATGAACTGTGTGGAGTCACGAATGACTTGAGGGTCATTCTTGGTCCAGCATGGAAAGAGGATATGAGACAGCGCTGAGGGCTGTTCTTTTTCGATGGGGCTATCTCTCTGGCCCCCGATTTGCTTTGCTGCTGTGTGATTATTTGGTTATTTGTATGTGTTTAATGAGTATGTTAAATATCTCATGTTTATAGTTTGAGGCACATTCATCGGGCCTGAGTGTTTTTCCTGAGTGTTTTTTTTACAGACAACTGTCGTTCCGGGAGTGATGGGTGAATGCCGAACCAGGAGACGGGCACAGGACCGGAGGGGGAGATGGAGATTACTGGCCTATTTCCCTACAGATAAGCGATCTGGGGTTCGTGAGATGCAAAGCCAACGCCACGTCACCAACTCACTGTGAGCGACAGATAAGTATGAAACATAGAAGAGACCATTTTGTCCGAAGCAGTGCCCAAATACTCTGTCCTCAAATGCAGAAGAGGGAGGGTTTAGATATACAAATTTTTAGCTATACAAATGAAGCTTTGATGGAGTTTTTTGATTAGTTAATTGTAAATGAAGCCAGTTCATTTTAGTGTCATTTTCTTTGCCTCATCTCTATTTTTATCCTGACTTCAGGAAATTTTTGCTTTCACCCTTAGGGGGTGTTGTTTTGTTGAGGCGAGAATATGGTTAGGGAGGGGGAGTGGGCACCCCTGGACCTAGCCATAAACAGACGGGGGCGGGGCCGCAAGGTCCCAAAAGGGCACGTTAAAATTGTCTTATAGTGCTAGGGGAGACGACTGAAGGCCCCCGTGTCTGATGAAGTATGAATTAACATACTGCTCTGGTACCGTCTAGTCAGCACTGTGTCGCCGCTAAGGGGTTGGCACTGTGTGGTACGTGGACGACAGTCCACACCTAAGCAGAGGGGCGTTAGAGACGACCTCTGTGAATAGGCAAGGCTGGTGAAAACGGTCAAAGTTCTAATATTCATAGCACAAGTGGAATTAGGATCAGACCGTCGGTTCTGAGCTGGGTGACTAACAATCACTACGGTGTCCGGGATCGCTATCGACTGGGTCACCGGCCGGTCGGGTCGCATATGGCAGTAAGACCTGAGATGGCCGCCGCGCTCGGCTCAATGTACAGTCAGGCCACTACAAGCCAAAAGCGAATGCGTTAGTAGGCGAGTAGTGCTTCTGTGATCGGTGGGCTTTGAAAAGAAGACACCGGGAAGCAGAAGGCTGAGCTCTCATTCCAGGGGAGCCTGGCTTGAGGCCTCGGACGGAACGGGGTCTAGCCCGGGATTGCGCCCTGAATGGGAGGTCCGAAAGACTTAAGCGTATTTTATTTTCATAAAATCGTGAGAGAAATGCTAGAGCCAAACCCAATTGCCTTGATCATGACTGGGGACTGGGCGTATTGAAGTCATTCTAACGCTGCCCCTGATGTCACTGTAGGCTACTGCAGACTGGCTCTAAAATGACACTTGAACAGACACCCTGTTTAAGTTTTCCTGACTGAATAACAACATTTTTCCCCAAAGCAGGAGCTTGCGCTTAACCATATTTCTGAGAATCTCCAACAGATTTTGAATAACCGTTCCTGACCAAAGAGGGGAACAGGGAGACCAGACCAGAGGACTCTCTTTTTGCTCTTCTGTTTTGTCTCTGTTTGTCTCTCTCATCTGTGAATCCACAGACGGAGCACTTCATCAGCCTGTACTGGGGGAACGGGAGCGCCGAGGTGAGCCCTCCAGCAGCACGACCCGGGCCGGCCCTACGTGGAGCAGTACAGGGATGGACCGGGTTCAGTTCAAGAGCCTACATTTCTGACCTACAAGCATCTGCTCCACCTGCGGAGAAAAAGAAATGAAGGACTAAGTGCACATTTCCACCACCAAACTAACCTGTATCTAGGGCCTAATGACAAACCTGTACTACCTCGTTCATGTTTTCATTATGCTTTCAAACTAGCCCACGGGCCAGATCATGTTTCAAAAACAGGGGTGGCGGAGGATGTTAACAGATGTCTCCAACAGAATGAGGACCGCCATTTCCTGAGGCTAAGGAGGGGTTCCTGCATCACATCTCTCCTGGGGATTGGGTCCTGGTCCACGACCACAGACGAAGGAGCTGAAATCGCCGAGGTGGCTCGGGCCGTACCAGGTTCTACTCACCACGCAGACAGCGATCTGAAGAGGAATTCGTGGATCCATGCAAGCCATTGCCGACGGGTCCAAGCAGCAGAGGACGGTCCACCAGGGGATCGCAAACACCAGGAGATCAGAATGCAGCTGAACCAGAGGGCTCAGAGGCCAAAACAATGGGCCATCACACTGTCCTCTCCTCTGACGAGGAATCGGAGGAAAAATGACCTTGCTGGTCACCTCCTCACAAGATGCACCACACACGCACACACACCTGCACACACTAACATTGAACATAACTGATTTCAAGCAACGCGACATTGAAGTTGCGATCTAGAAGAGAAGACGCCTTGCATTCCCCAGATGACATTCTCCTCTGATGAGCAATCGGACTGCACCTCTGATCGCACACACTGGAACCTACATTAAACATTCAGCGACGCACACATGGAATCTATGTTCCATAGGACATCACATGCAATTATTCACAAGAGTGAATGAACTTTGAAATAATCTGGAAAATATAATATTTGTTTACAAGAGTTGCAATGGTTGAAACATGAGTTGATAAATACGTTTGGGTTTTTCCTCTAAATTGACCAAGAGGTTTTTTGCCCCTCTTACACTGGTAACCATTTTATCTTTTTTTTGCCTTGTTAAATCAAGTTTGTTTTTTGGTGAATGGTTGTCCACTCTTAGACTATAAATAGTATATAATCATGTCATTTTTTTTAATCTTGTTTCCTGTCAAATTTCTGAAGCAAGGGGTTTTAGGTGTGTGATTTTGCACGTTGAGAGGAAATAATTAAAGTTTCCACCTAGTGGAGAGATTATTTCCTTTCCACATGTATAGCATAGCTGCTGTGTTTGGATTTTATATTTTATTTTTGTGTGCCTGTTCAGGCACAAATGAGGGATTGTCCAGGAATTTACATCCAAACACCTTAAACCTTTGTCCTGGTAATTATCACCTCCCCCCCAAGTCCCCTGCAAACCCCAGTTTCAGTCTAATGTAAAACACCAACTCTCCCCCCTTTGTAATTGAAAACACACTCTGCATAGCTCTTCCTCATCTCTTTGTTTAAGTCAGAAGGGCCCCACCTTAGTCTTCCTCGTTTTGATTCAGACCTTTGTTTTCTTTGTTTTCTCATGTCACATGTCTTTACTCTTGGCCACGCCTGCCATTCATGTACAATGCAGTAGCCAATCACATCCTGGAAACACTGTACCTTTGTTTGGACTGTACATAAGCCACAGCTAGAAGAGGCTGACTTCACTTCTCTGACTTAACCACCCTTGCTGTGTTTTGCAGGAAGTCCTTGCGCAAGTATTGTGTTTCACAATAAATCAGACTTAACCTTTTGAGCGAATCTTGGTAAATCATTTTTACTAGAACAGTAATTTCCATAACAATAGGTAGAGGTCTTCGTGGGTAGGTAGGTGTCTTGGTGGGTAGGTAGGGTTATTGGTGGGTAGGTAGGGGTCCTGGTTGCTAGGTAGGGTTATTGGTGGGTAGGTAGGGGTCTTGGTGGGTAGGTAGGGTTATTGGTGGATAGGTAGAGGTCTTCGTGGGTAGGTAGGTGTCTTGGTGGGTAGGTAGGGTTATTGGTGGGTAGGTAGGGGTCCTGGTTGCTAGGTAGGGTTATTGGTGGGTAGGTAGGGGTCTTGGTGGGTAGGTAGGGTTATTGGTGGATAGGTAGAGGTCTTCGTGGGTAGGTAGGGTTATTGGTGGGTAGGTAGGTGTCTTGGTGGGTAGGTAGGGTTATTGGTGGGTAGGTAGGGGTCCTGGTTGCTAGGTAGGGTTATTGGTGGGTAGGTAGGGGTCTTGGTGGGTAGGTAGGGGTCTTGGTGGGTAGGTAGGGTTATTGGTGGGTAGGTAGGGGTCTTGGTGGGTAGGTAGGGTTATTGGTGGATAGGTAGAGGTCTTCGTGGGTAGGTAGGGTTATTGGTGGGTAGGTAGGTGTCTTGGTGGGTAGGTAGGGTTATTGGTGGGTAGGTAGGGGTCCTGGTTGCTAGGTAGGGTTATTGGTGGGTAGGTAGGGGTCTTGGTGGGTAGGTAGGGTTATTGGTGGGTAGGTAGGGGTCTTGGTGGGTAGGTAGGGTTATTGGTGGGTAGGTAGGGGTCTTGGTGGGTAGGTAGGGTTATTGGTGGATAGGTAGAGGTCTTCGTGGGTAGGTAGGGTTATTGGTGGGTAGGTAGGGGTCTTGGTGGGTAGGTAGGGTTATTGGTGGGTAGGTAGGGGTCTTGGTGGGTAGGTAGGGTTATTGGTGGATAGGTAGAGGTCTTCGTGGGTAGGTAGGTGTCTTGGTGGGTAGGTATGGTATGGTTATTGTTGGGAGGTATATAGGTGGGTACTGTAGGTAAGGTAGGGTTATTGGTGGGTAGGTAGGGGTCTTGGTGGGTGAGAGGGGTTATTGGTGGGTAGGTAGGGGTCTTGGTGGGTAGGTAGGGTTATTGGTGGATAGGTAGAGGTCTTCGTGGGTAGGTAGGTGTCTTCGTGGGTAGGTATGGTATGGTTATTGTTGGGAGGTATATAGGTGGGTACTGTATGTAAGGTAGGGTTATTGGTGGGTAGGTAAGGTTGACTTATTGGTGGGAAGGTAGTTTTGTTAGTGGATAGGTAGGGTTATTTGTGGGTAGGTAAGCTAGTGTTATTGGTGGGAAGGTAGTTTTGTTGGTGGGAAGGTAGGGTTATTGGTAGGTAAAATATTTGTATTTATTTATTCATTTATTTTTGATAATGTTTTATCTGTCTTATAATGTAGTACTTATGCATGCATATGTGCTCTAACATGTTTCTATGATATAGCTAATACAGTAGTTGCTCAATTATCTCGCTGAGAGAGGTCAAGAAGTATTTTTTTACAGCTCATATATTGGCTCAAATGGGTGAACTGTAATCCAGCGGCGCCAATGAGGCTTATCTCAAAAACCCACATCCTGTGAGTCAGTACAGTGAGTCAGATAATAATAACAAAAACATTGTTGGGAATATCATTATCATCCAACATGTTGTTGACTGTCAAGAGATAAAAGGTGTTTTTGAAACAGAGATTTAATTTTTTATTATGATACAATTAAACTGCCAGTCTAATTAAGCTCTCAAACAATTACTGTAGCCATTTGTACAGATCACTGAAGATATATTTACAGAAACTGTATATACTGTACACATAAAAAACAATTACATATCAAGAATTAAAAGTTGTTCCTCAATTAGAAAATGAGTGCGAGGATCAGTAGAAATATATTGTGTTGCCTCTGTGCATGAATGCGATATATAAACACATTTTGATTTGATTTGACTCAGAGAGAGCGCAGCAACCACCGGCAGCTGGAACATTCTCTCCCTTAAACTACCTGACAACAGCACAAGCATAATGTTCCCATTAACACATACTCGGAAAACCAGAACCCACTGTGCTGTCACAGCCACAGCCTGGCAGGCTAAAAGGAAAACACACACTCTCGCTCTCAGCAACAGACTGCATTCTCAAAGGTGCATACGGTATTTGTGGAACTGTGTTAGGGCCTTAAGGGGTATGGCGTTCATTATGCTGCTCTAAAATGAATTATATATTGTACGCCATTAGCTATTTCCTCTTGTGTGCAGTAATCACAATGGAGCGTGTTGACAAGGCGCCTGTCGTGATGTTGTGAGGTGTGAGCTGTCATCTGTGTGGCTTCAGTCCCAAAGTGGGGCTCTGTTGGATACACATGTTGTATGTATGTATGTATGTCAAGGTCAGCCTATCTCCTTGAGGATCCCATCTCCTGGATGGGAGATATCTCTCTCTCTCTCTTTCTCTCTCTCTCTCTTTCTCTCTGTCCCTCCCTCCCTGCGGTGTTATGTAATGAGCTCCCGTTGGTCCCTATGGAAATCATCCCATTATGGAAATGCATTACCTGGACGCGTCTCTCCTTCTCTCCCTCTCTCTACATACCACCACACACACACGCTCTCTCTCTCTCTCTCTCTCTCTCTCCCCCCCTACTCTCTCTGTATTGTGCCCTTTGTCCATGGATGAGCATGCATGTGTTGGATGGATCAGCCGTGAGCCTCTGCTAACGGCCAACTACAAATGGATTATATGACCGCTTTCCTACGGAGATCGGGGCTCCTTCGACCTGCTGTCCATCTCGCCAGGTTCGGCCTAATGCACCAGATAGGGGCAGTGATCACTAATACCCCTCTCAGCAAGGGCTTAGCCGACATTGAGTGATACGGATCCACTGTCCAGGCAGAGTGTTGAGGTGTGTTGGGCAGCAGGCCATCGCGGGGAGTGTTGGTGGAGAAAGGCGGAGCAGGTGAGGTGGAGAGGGGCAGCTGGTTACCTCCCATGAGGCCTCCTCAGGCTGGGGTGGTAGTAGGTCAGCGCCCCTGGTGCCATGACGCTAACAGGACAGCCTCCGCTGTACTCCTCCAGAGCCCAGTCCTACACACACACACACACACACACACACACACACAACACAACACGACACACATCGGACCGCAGCAACAGCACGCGGTGACCTCCGCAGTCCTCGACATGGGGTCACACACAGCGCTCCGCGTGCGGTCTATTGAAACAGCGAGCCGAGATCATAAATAACTGAGCAAGACCAATCGGGGAATGTGAACTGCCTTATACAGGAGTGCTGTCTTGAATATGTCTGATCTTTGATTTGCATTCCCTCAACTACTGTAGCCTTTCTTAGCGCTCTCGAAAGCCTGTCAGCCCTAATCACTATCTAACTCAACGCTAATCACCATCGCCTCAGCGCACCCCTCTGCTGGATGGTGAAGTGGATGAAATCCTTCCACTTCCTCTGAGAACCGTTCTGTCCTCCCCCTCACTCTCTCTCTCTTTCCGCTAAGCTAACTTGTTGATCTCCCCCGTTTTCCTCCTCCAGTCTCGTAACCACTCGAGCGAGGAAAACTCTTCTTCGACGTCTCAACACTTAAGCGTTAGCGGAGACCTCCCAGGGAGCTAAATGCTAACATGCTGCCCCGGCAACCTGTCAGGCCGATGTGCTTGTTCGTCAATCATGGCGTTGCGGGCGCCAGGCGGCGAGTTGAGTTCGCCTCTCCTCGGGAGACCGTCTGGACGCTGACGACAGCTGCGTTCCACGGCGTTGAAATGAAACGATTCAAACCGATTTGTAATTCCGAGCGAGGCTGAATGAGACTGATGAGAATGAGAGCCCGGAGTTTAGTGAGTAGCACTCCAAAGAGGTTGTTAGAACAGCGTGAGGTGAGCAGCGCACACTTACTTTCTCCTGGTAGTGGATGAAGCTGTGGGCCTCGGAGCCCAGGTATCTCACCAGGCTGGCCACCACCGCCTCTCTCCTCTCGCTCGCCTGGAAGCGCAAATGGTAAATGGTAAAAGGACCGCACTTATATAGCGCTTTTCCACCTTAGCGGCACTCAAAGCGCTTTACAATGGCCTCTCATTCACCCATTCACACACACATTCACACACCAATGGCGGTAGCTGCCATGCAAGGTGCTAACCTGCTCATTGGGAGCAATTTGGGGTTAGGTGTCTTGCTCAAGGACACTTCGAGATGTGGACAGTCGGAGCTGGGATTCGAACCACTGACCCTTCGATCATTGAACGACCCGCTCTACCAACTGAGCTACAGCCGCCCCTGCAAAGAACAATCCATTCCTGATCTCACTCTCAGATCGCACTTTATCTAGAAGTATGACCGGACTGCTAAAATCTAGACGGATGTCTTAACAAAAAAAAAAACACACAAAAAAAACGGTCGTGCCGGGGCCCGGCGGGGGCCGATCGATGTGAATAACTCACGCCTGGACGGTCCCCTCCCTCCCGCTAAGTGAACACTCGGCATGAGTTATGAGGGGACCGGGGACACGGGGGGCCTCAGGCCCTGGCCGCCAGGTCCTGGACATGACGGCTGAATGACAGATGTCGCCAGCGTGTGTCAAATCTCCTATCTGCATGTCCCCTATACCGGGCCTTTCAGCCTGGGGTCCTGAGCAGTAATTCAGCTCCAGCTGGGGACTGCGGCTACGCAATTACAGCCAGAGAGGAAAAGGAGGAGGTGGCGGTGTTCTTGAAATGAGGAATATATATTAGGTATATATATATATATATATATATATCAAGCGAAGCCCCTTTAAGGACCCAATGGACTAATTGCAAAGCTCCAGCTCATAAAAATCACATGAGATCACCGAGCCAGTAACAACTTCAGCACACAGAGAAGTAGGCTGTGAGCGCGGTGTGGTGAGACACAATAACATGGAGATCACTCCATCAACCGTGCGCGTAGAAGTCCCAATGCAGCTTAGGAATGGAGGCACGCGATTTTGCAAACGCAAATATTCAGCAGCATGAATTAATAAGGATGAGATGCGGCTCTCCTACATCAAACTGCAGCGTAGTGCTCAGGTCCCCAGCTAACGACTCGTAGCCACTTGGTTTTCTCTTCACATCCCATCATGACTCTTCAGACACTCCCTTATTATTGATGCTCTGCTATATTACTCTGTATTTTCCAGCTAGGTAAACATTAAATATGACTATTGAATAATGTAATTTATAACATCACTAAACTACTGTGTGTGTGTGTGTGTGTGTGTGTGTGTGTGTGTGTGTGTGTGTGTGTGTGTGTGTGTGTGTGTCTGAATAATTAATGACATGACTAGGCTATATGCTGATTAAATTAAAGGAGAATGCTCGTTTTTGACAACCTGAACCTTATTTACGGCATATTATAAGACGTTTGACTCACCGAGATAACTTTGGTGTAATTCGGAGGCCTGTAGATCGTAGCGTAGAGAATGTGAGTGTAGCCTACAGACAGAGAATAGCCAGTTTGCGCGCAAGTGGGGAAGCTATTTTGTTTCTAAAGACGTTTCTAAAGATCATATTACAGAGCCATGTGAAAAACCACAACAAGCCCTCGCTCTATGTAAGCACAACTAGCGATTCATAAAGACAGATTGATGAAAACATCCGTTTCGCGGCAGAAAATAGATTTTTTTAGAAGCTGCATTCTCAGTGCCCCGTCCGTCACCATCGCATGGATATACTTGGCTCACGCTGGATTTTTAATTTATTCTACAGGCCTCCGAATTACACCAAAGTTATCTCGGTGAGTCAAACGTCTTATAATATGCCTTCGCTGTACTCCTCCAGAGCCCAGTCCTACACACACACACACACACACACACACACAACACAACCACGACACACATCGGACCGCAGCAACAGCACGCGGTGACCTCCGCAGTCCTCGACATGGGGTCACACACAGCACTCCGCGTGTGGTCTATTGAAACAGCAAGCCGAGATCATAAATAACCGAGCAAGACGGGGGATGTGGAATGTGAACTGCCTTATACAGGAGTGCTGTCTTTAATATGTCTGATCTTTGATTTGCATTCCCTCAACTACTGTAGCCTTTCTTAGCGCTCTCGAAAGCCTGTCAGCCCTAATCACTATCTAACTCAACGCTAATCACCATCGCCTTAGCGCACCCCTCTCAGCGCAGGCCTCCGAATTACACCAAAGTTATCTCGGTGAGTCAAACGTCTTATAATATGCCGTAAATAAGGTCCAGGTTGTCAAAAACTAGCATTCTCCTTTAACAGTTGAAATGACCCGGAAGAGTCACACAGGTACGTGTTTGAGTGTGTGTGCGTGTGTGCATGTGTGTGCGTGTGTGTGTGTGTGGGGGGGGGGGGGGGGGGGGTGCGTGTGTGTGTGCCTAGCTGTGTGTGTGTGTGCGTGTCTGTGTGTTTGCGTGTGTGTGTAGGTGTACGCACACACTATCTTATCTTCAGATAAAGAGCGTAAACCCCTGAGACTTCATACTTGACTGTTGAACACCTCCTCTTTTTGTTAAGGCTCAGAGTGTCTTCTGTGTTTACAGACCCTGGTGAATTGCTAGCTGCCATGTAGGGTGAATACTATGGTAACAGGCAGTCTGTGAACAAGTACACACGTCTAGGAAGCACTAAGGCCGGCACACGCCAGGCGCTGCCTCGTGACATTTCACATCTTCCATTCTCAGCCGGTCAGCAACTGCCCTCAGACTTGACACATCAAAATACAAGGAAGTGTGCCAATTCAGCCTAACTCCATCATCGGTTAGCTCATGAACAGTGTGAAAAATCTCGAATTCTTACTCTTTCTCAACCCATTTTGCAGTGCCTTGTTTCTCATTGTGTCCAGTTACTGTACAGTACACCATTGCTCTAAGTGCTCATTGCTAAATGTTTTTCTTCTCCCAAATTCTTCCCAAACTCTAGTCTTCATTTGCACTGTACTGTTCTCATTGTCACCAATCAAATAAACCATAGACAATAATACATCCATCCACAGTTAGCTGATTCAAACCTGTTTCACTGAAATAACAGAGTAGGCTACAGTATGTACTGAACAGAACCTGGCAACCAAAAAACAGCCTCTGGGTTGTGTTGTGTTGTGTTGTGTAGTTGTGTATTGTGTTGTGTTGTGTTGTATTGTGTTGTGTAGTTGTGTAGTTGTGTATTGTGTTGTGTAGTTGTGTAGTGTAGTGTTGTGTTGTGTTGTTGTGTTGTGTTGTGTAGTGTTGTGTTGTGCTGTGTTGTGTAGTGTAGTGTTGTGCTGTGGTGTAGTGTAGTGTAGTGTAGTGTAGTGTAGTGTAGTGTAGTGTTGTGTTGTGTTGTGTTGTGTTGTTGCGTTGTGTTGTGCTATGCTGTGTAGTGTAGTGTAGTGTAGTGTTGTGTTGTGTTGTGTTGTGTAGTGTTGTGTTGTGTTGTGTTGTGCTGTGCTGTGTTGTGCAGTGCTGTGCTGCAGTGGACCTCTAATGGAGTGGGCAGTGGGAAGTGGGCAGTGGAGAGTGAAACGAGTCATGTTTAATGAACCGTTGAAGTGACTGTGCCCTGTACTGTAAGTACTAGTCACCGCCCATGGAATTAGGCAGAGTGAAGCTGGACGCAGGCTCGCTCAACGGGCGACCCGACAACAACACGTCCACATCATCGCTTACACTTCATCACATCTTCCTCCCTCTGTCCAGACCAGACGATCTCTCTCAGCACCCCCAAAAAATCATGCATTATTTGACTAGCCCCCCGTGCCTCTCCCGAGGCGAGTCTCTCTCTAACCCCCCCTCCCCTCGAGACGGTAG
Organism: Borostomias antarcticus; assembly: GCF_949987555.1. Lineage (NCBI taxonomy): Eukaryota > Metazoa > Chordata > Actinopteri > Stomiiformes > Stomiidae > Borostomias > Borostomias antarcticus. Next base: position 35,614,742 of record NC_140235.1, on the reverse strand, counting down.
ATTTGGGCAGCATTCGTTGGACACAGAGGACGACTGGTTGAAGCACATAAAAAAAAAAAACACTTGTTATTCAAAATTAGCTATCGGCCAAGTGCTAAGTGCTAAGCTTTTTATACACCAAACACAATTTCTACCCACCATTGGCGCTTGGCGGGTGTTAATTTTATGCCCTGTCTCCATCCCTCCCTCCCTCAGGCCCCTCCTACCTGGCGAGGGCCCCAGCGGGAGGCTTGCAGGCCGGCCATGAAGCCCACCAGGGCGGGGCTCCCACTGGGGCTGGTGGCGTCGAACGTGACGCTGATTGGACAGTCCTCGGACGGCTGGGCCACGATCTCCCCCGAGAAGCCCTTCTCTCGCCAGAAGGCCTGCAGCGCCACACACACACACACACACACACACACACACAGACAAAGCGTATCAGCAGAAAAGCATCGCAGTACGGATATCACGCTAGTACACTACCGCCACAACCTTCGACCTTATGGCGCTTGTGGTACGCCACTTCCAATCGCCGACGAATTTAAAATAAAATAAAAAGCGATATCCTAGTTGGAGGGAACTTACAGTATCAACTGCTGTGAAAATACACTAACCGCTACCTCAGTGTTTTCTAAAGAGCTTTGTATAGCGGTACCACAGAGCACTCAATCTAATATTCATACTGTAAGTGCCTTTGGTATATTATCCCATGTGTACACGCGTTGTACGCATTGCAACCGCAACGGAAAAGGACATAACACACCCACTCAATCACCGCTGTACCCGGCCCTGAGGGTGTAGGCACAGAATACCGAGGCGCAGAACGGCTCGCTTTGGGACGAGCCTGGTCCCCGCAGCCATAGCTGCGCGAAACAATAGTCCACGCTGAGCGGACGTAACTGTGGAGCTGTCATTGTATTCTGTTGTCATTGAACTAAACTCTAAAGTCTAAGTCCTACTTTGTATTCCCTGTATGTTTAACACACTGTCTATGAGAACACAAGTCTGCATTTAGATGATAACCCTGTGTGTACAGGATGATAAATACGCTACAAGCAGACCACCTAGAATAGCGCATACCGTCAAATTCATTATCCCCTACTCTCCGCTCCTATATGGAACATTCATAAATTGTAAATGGCTCATGAGACAATAATCGGTCTCATGGAAGTGTGGTGTTCAACGTGTGATTCAGAGTGACTGTAATGCAGGCTAAAGTCGCCACCTATTAGACCATTAGACAAGGATACGCTACAGTGTGTGGAGAGCGACAGAACAGACGGATGTGCTGACCTGAGAGGTCACTTAGTCGATCCCGTTATCAAGAAGAAGAATTTTTACAGCTCACCTTTCTGGCCCCTGGGTGATACTGTTTTTTTGCTTCCCTCTGGAATATGTACAGGATGGGACCTATGCCCACCCCCCTTGTTCTCTGTAAAGCGTATTGTGTTGCCTCTGGGTATGAAATACGCTATACCAGGCATTCCCAAACTGTGAGGCGGGCCTCCCCTGGGGGAGGCGCGGAGGGATGGTTAGAAAAAAAAGAAGGAAAAGCATGTTTGTTTGATTTTTAAAGTCTATGGTTTTTATGAATGAAACGTGATTTTAAAGGTCAGAAGATCGAAATCAATAATGGGAGAGATGTATACTAAATTTGTGGATAGTGCAGAGAGAGCCTCCCCCCGCAGGTATGAATGTATTGTGCGAAAACGTCATAACGTTAACTAGCAACAGGTGCCACCGAGCTAACTTAGCTGTGTACCATTATGGGCTAGCTAACGCTGCCTTGCAAAATGGATAGATTTGGGGGGTTGGGGGGGTGCGGGTGTGTCACTATTTTCAGAGGGGAGGCCCACATTGATGGAGTTTGGGAACCCATGCGCAATACAATTAAAGCTTTGATTTGATTTGATCAAGGGAACATAGTTCTCTCTGTGTGTGGAAATGCCAAGTGAGTGTTCAATCCCGTGGATAACCATCATTGATAAACTCACAGGAATGTTAGAGGGAATGTAGTCATGTTAGTATGAAAGAAGAAAAGCCTTTGGAAGGGATTTGTAGGAAAGGGTATCTTATTGAACGGTGGGGCTGAGTCTATAAAATCACGTTTTGATCTGGACCGCCCAAAGAGTGACCCACCTCTAATCCAAAGACATAGAGGACAAAGGACAGTAAAAACAAGGATTTACTACCTTCCAGTCCAGACAGAGAAAAAGAGGGGGAGAATGTGTGTGTGTTTGTGTGTCTGTGTGTGTGTGCGCGTGTGTGTGTGTGTGCGCGTGTGTGTGTGTGTGTGTGTGTGTGTGTGTGTGTGTGTGTGTGTGTGTGTGTGTGTGTGTGTGTGTGTTACTCACTGTCTGGTAGGTGATGATGAACTTGATCAGGTGTCCAGTTGGCATGTTCTGTGTCAGGCGTTCTCTCTGACTGGGCAGCGTCGGCTGGTAGCAGATTTTAGCTGGAGGGGAGGAAATAGGAATCTCAGAACACAAAACCTGAAAGACAAAATGGTCGGACCGTGAAGCTACTGTAATAGCCCGTTTGATCTTTTCTAAAGGACAAAGAGATGAACAATGAGAGAGAGAGAGGGGGGGGGGGGGGGGGAACTGTAAGAAATAAAAGGTAGGTAGAGATCAAAAGAAAAGAGACAATAGGAAAGAGTTGAAGGAAAGGAGAGAGATGAGAGAAAAAATGGAACAGATAACGCACATTACTTTGGTTAACCTCCTCTATCGATCTGAATGGCTTTACTTAAGAATCATCGACCAGCACTCAGGTAAATTGGATTCAATGCCCCAGTGACTGCCTGGGAGTGGAATGGCCTCGCTGAGGAATCTCTCCAATTTAACGCTGCCACACTGTCACTTTGCCTCCCAGCTGTAATTGCGGTATTTACATTTGAGAAGACTCACTTGTTTCCCGCTTGTGACAAGGGGATTAAATAACTTTATCAGTATTGTCAGAGGTGTTCAAATGTCAAACGGACACATTGGCATACACACACGCACGCGCACGCGCACGCACGCACGCACTAAGCCGTCTTCGCGTCTCTCTGTCTGACTGAGCCCTGACACGTGGCACGGAGCCAGCCTTTTACTGAATTAGCTCATGGATGACTAATTTGGGAACTGTCAAAGCGCTGTGGGCAACTCCAAAATAAGGCTTTTATGCAAAACAAAATTGATGAAACAGTTCAAACCTGTTAAAATGAGCACCGTCGATGGGATAAATGGGCAAAAAGGTCAGTTGACCTTGTCAACATGACACGCGGAGCCACGCAGATTTATACATGGGACACAACCTGTCACATCCCTCCTGCTGTTGTGACACTGGGCTGGACACAGACGCTGATACAGCTGACAGAAGACAATGACTTTGCAGTGACCATTTTTCAAGCAGCTATCGCGGTGTCGCAGAGTGAAATGAACGAGGCGTTGTTGACGCGCGGTTAGCGACAGGCCGGCCGACGGACTTCACAGTCAACTTACGCTATCCCGCTGTGGCCTGTACCGACCTCCGTGTCAAAATGGGGGCCTTCGTGCGGCTCACAGCGGCCATCTTCCTTCAGCATGACCGGTCAGTCATCATCACCCACACGCAGGTCACATAATGAGCCGTGTCAAATTTGTTATGTGCGCATAATGGGGCGTGTCAAATTTGCGATGGAAGACAGGCTACGGACAGATGAAGTGAACCACCAGAAATGAGCTCACGTCGAGTTCAACGGGACGGCCTCAACCGCCGCGCTACAAAATCCCGGGAGGTTAATTGTTGGGTATTCAAAATGATCCGACATCAGTATCAGAGCTTGTGACCGACCGTTGATGGGGACGCAGCTCGTCCCTGCGGCCGCGCCCCCTGCCAATGAGACAACAGAATGGTGGCATTAGTGAAGTGAGAGTGACCCCCAGATCATTTGGTTTGACCGTTACTAGTCTGGGGCCTTTCTCGTTCGGTGTTGTTTCGCCGGTCTAGAGCGGAAGCGCGATGACGCATCGCATAATCATCCAATCTGGACCGGAAGACAAACAGTTGTTGTAATGTTTTTACTGTAGGCTGCACATGGTGAAGTTTCGAGTATATAACATTTGCGATGGCATCACCAGGCATACCGACGAAAAATAAAGCAAGCGGATGTTGGAGGCGGGCTCTACAGGCTCGAGACGGATGATGGGGCGGGCTTAAGGCAGTGAAGTAAATAGATACCAGGCTCTTCTCCCCGAGGAGAGACTGGTGACGCGAGGCTAACCGTTACCCATAGCCTACAGTACGGCTTCACATTGCATCCGTTCCCCTTAACTACATGTAGCTGAATCGCAAGGCAAAAGACCCTGTTTCCTCTATTTCAGTATTGTCCTGGTCTCCTGAGATGAGCGATGAGGGCTGACCTCACCCTTCCAACTGACAAAACGTAGATGTTCACTCTTGGAGAGAGAATACAGTAACTGGAAAAATACTAGGTTACTACTACTACCAGCCTATTAATACTTTATAATAATAATTATAATGCTTTAATTGAACTAAAAGAGTGGAAGGCTATCATGAAAACATTAGGCCTTCAACAGCTCTTATCCAGTCTAATCAAGGAACGAGCATGCGTTGTTGAATTCAGTGACTGTTTTGACATCGCACCTGTACACATTTAGCCTGCCAACAAAATGAAGCCTGTTGCCATGGAAATCAAAAGAGATTGTGTGACAGTGTGAGGTCATCCAGTAGAACCTGAGACTCTGTGTTCCCAGCAAGAAAACGCACAGACAGGGAACAGGGTTGGACAGGCTAATCTATAGAACGGACATGGACGCTCTGCAGTGCTCCGATTCAGACACTTAACGATTTTGATTTAACTAATGATCTCGCCTCCTGAACTTGAGGGGCGAGGACTATAAAAAGGGACAATAAAGTGGCTGATTAGTTCTAGTGGCCGCTTTATTGCCTGCTGCCCTGGACTGAACAGGCTGCAGCCTCGCTGGGACAAAGCTGAACCTCAACTCTCTTTTCTGAAACTCAGTACCTTTATCAGGGGCAGAAAATAACACCTTAAAGGCAAATCACTGTCTCTCCAGTCAGACGGAGACATAAATGA
>NC_140235.1:35577180-35607180 GCF_949987555.1 Borostomias antarcticus | reverse complement strand
GGGGGAGGGGGGACTGGCAGCAGAGTACAGGCTGCATAATTCAACACCGTTCCCAGACCTGTCTCATTAAGTGTCTGGCCGGGGTCCACGGCCCCTGGGGGTGTGGGCGGGGACGGGCCCCGGCTCCTCTCTCGGGCTCCACAGCGAGAGGAGCAGCGAGCGGGAGGGAGGGAGTGAGTCAGAGTCCTGGCCTGGTTCCTCCCTGCTGCTGGATAGGACTGGGTGAGTGGGTGGGGGCGGGATACCGTGTGCTATAGTTTTCCATGCCGGTGGGTTTGGTCATTAGTCCGGCGACCCCGAGCAAGACGGTGACACACACACCCACACACACACACACACACTGACCTGCCAGCTGAGGAGGCGCGGTGATGATCACCGCCCGGCACAGGAAGGAGTCTGTGGCCGTCCCGACCCGGACCCACTCATCATCCTGCGGGAGGCAAACACACACACACACACACACACACACACACACACAAACAAAAACAAACAACTGGCTGTAAATGGAGTGTGTCTTCAACGCTGAGGCGGCGTGCCCTGTGCTGACCGGCCCACAGCGGAGCCCGGTATTAGAATTCTGCTGCGGGCCTCGGGAGGGCCGGTCCAGGGGTTATCGCTGCCCGCGCCGCCCTCACAAGCCTCCTGAGATGACCAGCGCAGAGATATGGAGGAACACAGGATATTAAGGATGACCCTGGAGGCCAGAGGCCCTTGGGTGAGATGTGAGAGAATTGGCCGCTTGAGATGACCGCAGGGCTCAAACACACACACACGTTAACACACACACACACACGCATGCACACACACAGATACGCAGATACACACACATCCACACACATAGATATGCAGATACACACACATCCACACACACAGATACGCAGATACACACACATCCACACACACGCATGCACACACACATAGATACGCAGATACACACACATCCACACACACACATGCATGTGTGCCCGCGCACACACACACAGGTACACAGATACACACACATCCACACACACACACAGAACAGTACACAGACAAGCATACCCATACACTCACTTCTACAATAACAGATACAGTAGATGTAGGGTCATGACCCAAATTAAGATGTGTAAATGTAATGTAGCATGAATAGGTAATGGGACATTACGTTAATGTACCTGTTATCAAGGTTCACTAAAATATCAACATACTGAGAAAGAATGTTCCCTCTCAATAAACATGCAGTCTAGCCTATAACCACAGGCGACACTTATGAAGCGTACTCCAGCACTTTGTAAGTGCACTGAACCTGAAAACAACACTTGGCCCTGTAGCCTACTACGAAACAGGATTACATGGTTAGCACAATAACTTCAGGTTCAAGGTTGGTTTATCCGTATCACGAAGGTGGATCACTTTTCACCGTGCTATATCGCCATGGTAATTTATGCTGCCGAGCTAAGCTGCTCCAGGGCATGAAGCACTGCCCGCTGTCTGGTCAGTTCACTTGGAAAATGGAATATGGACGTTCCCATTATGGAACTTCAGTTGCAGTGGACGGAACTTGGTTATGCGTATTGTTTGCCTTGTCCATGGCCATGTCCGAATACCCATACTAAGCGATTGGTATGCGATTGGTCATTTCGTGCAAATACTTCCCCTTTTACTGTGAATGCGCTCATAGCTAGATTGGACCAGCTGGGCCGACTTAATGAGTCTGTCTGTCTATCTGACTGTCTGACTGTCTGTCTGTCTATCTGACTGTCTGTCTGTCTGTCTGTCTGACTGTCTATCTGACTGTCTGATTGTCTGTCTGATTGTCTGTCTGTCTGTCTGTCTGTCTGTCTATCTGTCTGTCTGTCTGTCTGTCTGTCTGTCTGTCTGTCTGTCTGTCTGTCCTTCTGTCTGTCTGTCGGTCTATCTGACTGTCTGATTGTCTGTCTGTCTATCTATCTGTCTGACTGTCTGTCTGTCTGTCTATCTGTCTATCTGTCTGTCTGTCTTACTGTCTGTCTATCTGTCTGACTGTCCATCTGTCTGTCTGTCTATCTGTCTATCTGTCTATCTGTCTATCTGTCTAACTGTCTGTCTGTCTATCTGTCTAACTGTCTGTCTGTCTGTCTGTCTGTGTATCCGCTCGTCTGCCCCCCTGCCTGTAACACTGGGTGAACAGCGTGTGTGTGTAGGAATATCCTAATTGGACTGGACGGCATATCCGGGCAGTTTCAATAAGCGTAGCAGACAGTGAGGCGCACCAGACAGACGCTCACAGTAGTCAAACCGTGACCCCACTGAAGAGGCTGTTATCACCGTGTCTCACCTCCTCACCCCCGGAGTGAGCTGTTACTGTAGTGTACCTGCCATATGGTCATCACAGCTTGTCCAAGACGCACTGTCTCCCTCCCGACCAGCTCCGCCAGGCCCTCCGACAGCTGCTGGGTGCCCCCCTGTGGACACAGAGGGTAATTACTGCCCCAAACCCCCCAAAACGACGTTTTTCATCCCTCTCTGTCTCACCTGTATTCCACCCTCTCCTCCCCCTATTACCCTCTCTGTCTGTTTCTTCTATTTTTAACCCCCCCCCCAAACACACACACACACACACACAAAAACACACACACACACACACACCACACCTATATGAGGCTTGGACTCTCGAGACTGCTGCTCTCTCCTTCAAACGGGGAGCAAGAACAGGTTCACCTTGGGTCGCCGCAACCCCCCTATGCTCTCCTGCTCTTCCCCCCTGGGGAGGGAAAAGGGAGGGGGAGGGGCGGGCGGAGGGAGAGAGAGAAAGTGCTCCAGAGGACGCCCAGAGACGGCGGTGGCGGCGGCGTCACCTTGACCTTGTACTCCTGCGCCGAGCCCGGGGTGCTCTCCAGCAGGGGCAGCAGACCCCCGGCCGCAGCGGAGTACAGGAGGAAGAAGAGGAAGGACATCTGGGACGCCTCCATGCCAAACACAGCCCTGCTGCACACACCCATCTGCTCCTTCAGCTCTGGAGAGAGAGAGGGGGGAGAGAGAGGGAGGGGGAGAGAGAGAGGGAGAGAGAGAGAGAGGGAGAGAGAGAGGGAGGGAGGGAGAGAGAGGGAGAGAGAGAGAGGGAGGTGGAGAGAGAGAGAGAGGGAGAGAGGGGGAGGTGGAGGGAGAGAGAGAGAGAGAGGGAGGTGGAGGAAGAGAGAGAGAGAGAGAGAGGGAGGTGGAGGGAGAGAGAGAGGGGAGGGAGAGAGAGGGAGGTGGAGGGAGAGAGAGGGGGGAGAGAGAGAGGGAGGTGGAGGGAGAGAGAGAGAGAGGGAGGTGGAGGGAGAGAGAGAGAGCAGTGACGGGAGAGAAAGGGGATGAGGATTGGAGAGAAAGAGATTAAGCAAAAGAGAGACAGAGAGAGAGAGAGATATGGCAATGAGAGTAGCTTAGCAACAGAGAGAGAGAGATAAAGAAATGTATGGAGATATGTCGCTTAGCAACATTAGTGGAGGGAGATCTAGTAATTATATTCTATTCTCCGAAGTTGGTCTCAACATGCTGTTTCCTGTAACAGGTGTTCGTACTGTATATCACTCATCAGTATTGCTGTCACCCTCACTAGCCTCACTAACACCTGGCAATATCCCATAATATGAAGGTCTTCATCAGGCAACTTAGTTGCTTGATGAAGACGTGAGCGGTTGAAAGGTTGTTTGTAGCCAATAAAAGAATACTGGGAGCATTAATCCATTGTGCAGATCTTTTCAACCTTCAAGTTAATCCACATATTGATCCAGCACCTGGCCTAAAAACAGGATCGGATGTGCGCACATTTACTCTTTTTCAATATCCCATAATAAACATGGCTTTAGCCATCTTCACAACCGAAAAGCCAGCAATCTGATGTCGGCGGTGGTCGATATTCACACTGAGGAGCGAGTTACACCTGCGCGCCTTGATCCAGTCTCATGGGTCACTGGACGCTCTAAACGCAGCCGGTGGCACAAATGAGATCTACAGTGGAATCCGATCAACCGTAATAGCAGCTCCCGGGTGTCAGGAGAGCGCCCGCCGTGAACGGCGCCGGCTAATCACACGCTTCTAGACTGCCTCCTCGAGGAGGTGTCAGCTGACCGACCCAGAGGGGCAGGAAGGAGCCGCGGACGCCCCCCTTACCGCTGGTCCAGGCATGCTTCTCTACGTAGGAGTGCAGGGTCATGCTATCCAACTCCTGAGCGTTGGGGGTCTTACAGGGGTCCTCCACCGACACGCTAGCGCAGAGCCTGTCAATCTGCGCGCACACACCCACACACGCATGCACACACACACACACACACACACACACACTTGTAGAGTTCGTCACAGCATTACATCAGTTGGATAAGTATTAATTAAGGACCCTGCAAACTTGAGTGTTCTCAGTGTGATTCTGAAGATTATGTGCTCGGGCCATTCAAAGTAGGAGGAGAGGGCACCATTCACCATTCATACAGTGTAGTCACTGAGGAATATCATTAGCATCTATTAAGGGGCTCATATTGATTCCACATTCCTACCGAGCCCGTTGGATTAAGAGAAGGAACATTGCTAAGGTGCAAACTTGTCTCTGACACAAAGAGTAATGCTTTCTTTTATTACTAGCAGATGGTATTATTGTTAACGCTGTCTGGTCCACCAACAAAAGCTGTTAGTCAACTCCAAATGATACAAAATGCTGCAGCTCACTAAGACCAGAATGAGAGCAAACAGCACGCCAGTCTAAATATCACTGCACTGGTTACCTGTCAGTTTTAGAATACATTTTAAGATACTATTAGTTTACTATTAGTATTACTAACTATTAGTTAAAACACTCCATTATAATGCCCCTGAATAGAGTCAAAGATCTCTTTGTGCACAACTGCGTTCAGGTACACGACCACTAGCTATACAAACAGGCAGGTTCAGTGGTGTCCTAGAGCAGGGGTTCCCAACCTGGGGTCCGGACCCCCCTTAGGGGGGCGCCAATAATCGCAGGGGGGGCGCCAGGCCCCAGACAGTTTGAGGCCTTAATATTAGCTAGACAAAGAATCATGTTATTGACATGTCACACAGCAATTTTTACAAAATGCATGGTCATATTTGATGAAGGGTCAAAAAGCCTTTACTAGTATTTACGGCACTACAATACCATATAAATTCAAGAAATTAATCAGAGACTATGAATTGTGTCAACATTAATATTACTGCTACACCTGCAAAGCGCTTCATTGTACTACCTGATGTAATTTACATACAAACACACACAGACTGGACGTTCACAGCGATTTTGGGGGGCGCAAATTCCATCAGGTATGAGTTAGGGGGGCTCTGGGGAAGAACGATTAGGAACCCCTGTCCTAGGGGATCACAGACTGTTTGATGTGAGATTTGGGAGAAATTGAAAATGAGACCCGTTTTATGTTCTATTGTCCCTTGTGTGACGAAATGAGAGATGTACTTTTTAGTAGAATGAGTTTCATCTCTGATAACTTCTTTCATCTAGATGATTATGAAAAAACTTGAACTGTCCTTCAGAAAAGGAACTTTCCACGTAGCAAATTTCATCAGAGGCAGATTTCAGTTTTTATGCCCCCAGCCTCTGTAATACTGTGCCAGATAATCTAAGAATGACTGAAACTGTGAACACTTTTAAGCAAGCTTTTATCGTGTAGCTTTATTTATTTTACATGTAAATCTTTTGTATTTTAAACAGTTTTTCCCATGTATTGTCTGTTTTGTTTTGTGTTTGAAATGTGCTGTTATTAAATTACCATTTCTTTTCATTCAGTAAAGCTGTGTTATTGCTTGTATGGACATGTGCTATATAAATAAACTTGACTCTGTAGACTGGCTCTATCTTACGCAATACCCAGTGCAATATCAACAATGAGATGTTAATCTATTATTCATAATTCATTAGAGTGAGCAGCTATTCATGATCAAATCACTCAACAATGGAAACAATTATACTGCAGGCTCATTTCCATGAGTCTCAGTGGGGTCAGGACTCCCAGCCCTCCTGTGGTGTCTTGTGGTTATCTCATAGATCTGTCAGAACAGGGTCACTGAACTGGAGTATGTTCTAACTTTATGTCATATCAAATGATTCAAAATGGTAAGGGGAAGTGTTGATTTAAATGCAGCAAATGCATGTATAGTATATATACTATATATGTATCTATATATGTATACATATCCCATTGGTACAGTGCAGGCTTCCCATAATGCACCACAGTGGGTCCTACCTTCCACAGGAACTGAGTGAGGTCCAGCAGCAGCAGAGGGGAGAGGGCAGGGATGCTGGTGCTATAGGTGCAGACCCTGGCCTGGGGCCCACCCAGGTGTTGCACCTTCTTACCCGTGGTGTATTGTGGGTAGACCTCCAGACCTAGCTCCTGGATGAGCTCCATGACGTGTGTCTGGGAGCTTGGGCAAGACAGACCGTGCACCAAACAGTCAGTCATTAGACCATTACTGTAAGTCTGGTTTCAGTTATATTTATTTTATTTTTCTTTCTTTCTTTCTTTCTTTCTCAAATATGTTGATATCATTAAATCAAGACAACGTGCATATTTCATAATGATAATTTTCCAATTTAACAATAAACTGTCTGAATCAATGTTATTGAAATCGAACTGGTGTGATAATGGGGGGCTGATAACCGATCACTTGACCCAGAGAATCAGGGCTGAGATACTCGTCACAGATTATCCTGCTACTAACCCACCATGTTTCAAAGAAGTTTCTGATCACCTGCAACACACCTGCCCTCTCCTCTACATTTGGTAGGCCTAGTTGTCCACTGAAATATAGTCCGAAAAATAGTTCACTGAAAACCACAATTAAATGTTAGATGGCAGCAAAGCCAAGAGCCAGCTAGCTTCGATCAATAGCATTGTTTAGACTATAATTATATCTTGTCTCTTTCTTACAGCGTATAGGCTAAGTAGATTTGCGTCGATTTTTCGAGTAGACGATGCTGTCCTAGAAGGCTTCATCTTTCCTTGGTTTCAAATGAAAAGGTTTCCTCGAAAGGGCCCACTGTGAAGAGCTCATGTTAATCTCCCTCAGTAACTAGGCCATGAGAAGGCGCGTTTCAAAGCTGCTTATTACATTAGCCTACTGTATGTGCGGTAAGCATGTGGGAGTGGGACTCCAAATTAAGGTATTGTTGAATGACATTGTAGCCTGTTAAATTGCCACATAGGTAATGCCACATAAACGCATAGGCTACAGTACAGTAAGTTATAAAACATCAGTCCCTTCAAAGGTTATCTGTTTGACCAGGTAACAATTACTGGACATAATTCACAAAAAGTCCCATATTTAATATAATGCTGTGGCTCGATCAATTAATTCACCTATGATTTGATATTCAATCTTGTTTTTCTTTTGAAGTATTGTTTGTGTCTTTGTGAAGACTAGCGTTGACTAGTGAATAAATCGTACACCAAAAGGACAGGCATGGACTGACAGCAGATGTGGCAAAGGTCAATGGCATAGCCTACTGTACCTGCCAACCCACTGGCCTCCGAAGTCCCAGCGATCAACTCCGTTCAAAGCTGGAACGTCTTCGGTCAATGTTCGCCCTCCCACTCGGCCTAGCGTGAACCATGGATATCAACCAATTACAGTTGTCTGCTCAAAGATATAATTATGCGCAAATGTAACAGTCGATATCAGACGCACGAAACAGAATGGGCTTGGTTTCAACAGTAGCCAGCTACATGCCATAGACGTCTTACAAACCTTTTCCTTCCAAAATTACTATTTTCATATTGGGATTTCTCTTCCCAAGACAACGAGCAGCATTCAGTCCTGCCAGTCCAGCTCCTACAATAACAACATCCCATGTTTCCTCGGCCATAACAACAAAATTCGCCGGAACGTATTGTAGGCTAGACTACAACTATAGGCTACGTGAAATTCGACGGGCACTTCAGGACAGAATTGCCATAGGCTTTCACACCTTCGCTCAAATTACACAACTAGTCGGATGTGCACTTTGGAACAGAGAGAAAAACTGACCCTCGACCTCTTGACCAATGGCACTGTATCCATAAACGCACACTGCACACCAGTGTTTGGGTTGGGGATTGAATCGCCAATGTAGCTGAATGTATAGCCAGACTTACATGGGCTTAATTACATGGGCATACATAGGCTACAGCTGGCTCTGAATTCGGACGTCCCACAGGTTTACCTCAAATATTTTAAAATAATGTAACCCATAAAATGCGTTTTAAAGCAATAAATAACAGTTATACAATATATATATAATACAATTATAGTATAGTAACATTATATATATGAATAATAATAATAGTAACATTCAATCATTTATTTACTGATCATTCTTATCATTTTAGTATTTACAAAATCTTCCGCGATAGGCTATAGTTCTGAATTAAATGGTTGCCAGGCAACATAGGCTATATCTCGCCTATTTGGGTTGGCCTTTGCATAAACCATAAGGCATAATTCGGGTGGTTCACGTTTATTTGAATATTTCCAGCCATGGTGCAGTTATTAAAACAGCTCTCCAGAGCAAATTTAAAAAATAAATAAAAATTGATTTTAACAATAAAAACTGATTCTGATTCTAATTTAAAGTCCAGGTTAACCCAGTTCAAATTTTTGTTATGAGCTTCACACACCACAGGGAAACATGTCATTAACCACCCAGCCAAATCTGAGTGATTAAAAATGTCGCTAAGTATATAAAATAAGGCTTCAAAATCGGTTAAAAATCAGCAGCATTCTCTGGTCTGAGACTGTGGGGGCGTGTCTGCTGGAGGCACCGAAGCCACACCCAATTGCGTGGGGAGGGGGTGTGGAGGGAAGAACATGTCAAATAGTACCGTTCTCTGGTCTGCATATTGTCACACTGGCACGCCGTCTCTTTTGTGGTAGGAAGGCACAGCTTTGTGAAAACAGAGAGGAGTTGAAATTACACTTGTCTAATGAGTCAAACGCACAGATGCTTCTTCCTAACCTACCTCCTGACAAACACAGGTAAAACTGTAGCTACTCTATACCAACGCGCCAGTGTTACCCTTAGATGCAAAATACAAAAACAGGCAACGAGGAATGTATGAGTCGGTCCCTATTTTCTCCCTGCCACCTCCGGACCCATTCCTATCCCTCCCAGGCGATCCTGTCGTCCCTTGGGATCAATGGAAAAAGTTGTTTAAAATGTACCTTTTAGTCACTGGCTTGAACAGCGCTGATAGCGCGAAGAAGCGTACACTACCGGAGTTGATAATCGGGACAGACTCATCCACTCTCGTTGGCAATGTTATGTGTGAGAATAACGAGCACTCGGCTTCAACTTTCCCGCAACATATCCAACAGAACTGGGATGTTCAGCCAGTAGCCGCCGAGCACCGCTTCACTGGGAGAGGGTGCGTCTTTCTCCAGCTGCAGCTGGTCTACCTAACCATCCCCCTCGCTCCCGCCTCCCGGTCTCCCGCTGGACAAATATACTGTCTGTAACCATTACCGGTGAACCCATACGCACATCAGGTGCCACAAATATGGCAGGCAGTTTCTGTATAGTTAACGCTTAGTCATATATCATCCGTAACGTTATTTGGTGGGTGGTCGCCTGGTCGGTGCTGCTAGCTATGTTAGCTAGACTAAGGTTATATACACACTCCCATCTGCAACAAGCTATAGCTAATGTTAGCTATAATTCCTCCTAAGATTACATATAATTCATCATAGCTGACATTACCACATAAATGTCAAGACACATTTTGTAGATTAACGTAGCAGTGTATTTTCCTATTGCTTACGTTACCTAGCTAACGTTATAACGTTAATTAGCTATAAGCACACAAGGCAGCGGTGTAGGCACCAAAGGTTGATGCGACAGGAGGAGAATGGAGGCCGGGGAGGGAGATGGTTGACAGGAGGAGAATGGAGGCCGGGGAGGGAGATGGTTGGCTCCGCCGAATTCACCAGGACCAGTCGTGAGTCCGTGAAACCCAAAAGCCTCATATTATAATTGCAGAAGCTTTCGGGAGTGAAATGTTTGCTGCAGAGGCGGGCGCTAGCGGTGACAGACTCCTCTGTAACACCATGGCTCTTCAAAAATGCTAACCATTTGCTTCTCATTTCAGCTTTACTCGGGAGTGAAAGAAGGAGATCTTATCATCCCATTCCTGCTGGCATCCAGGAAGGATACATTTTCGTTTAGTTCTATGCATAGGCATTGCTGACTAAGAAAAACTAGCTAATTCTAGACTGTTGGTTAAAACTAGCTAATTCTAGACTCAAGATTGAGCAGGAGAACCGAAGATTCAAATCCGTTCTAGCTTTATATAGTGTTAGGGCGGGGATATGCTAAGAACACCGCTCTACGTCATCCGGTACCGTTTTAAACCCGCCCAGAAAATCCAGAAATCAAAACTGGTCAAAAACACAAAACTGGTCTAACTTCACAATTCAGTACTACGCATGGTTCATCCCATTTTTACATGTTATCAGCAATGCATCACTAACACATAGAATGTGTTTTCAAGCAAATCTCTGATTTTGGTTAACTGGGACTTTAAGCTATAGTGTTGTTATTAATGGTGCATTCGTTTGTGGTCGGAGGTGGCAAGTCGCAAGTGGCAAAATACCTACCTCCGACCTGTGTGCATTCGAGCTATATACCATTATATCACAGTTACCTAGTAATGGTATGTTCGTTTGTTGTCGGAGCTGGCAAGTCGCAAGTGGCAAAATACCTACCTCCGACCTGTGTGCATTCGAGCTATATACCATTATATCACAGTTACCTAGTTATATCTAGTGCATTCGAGCAACTGGGGGCTGAGAAACATATCCGAATTTGCGACGAGGAAGTGCGAGTTCATGCGGTGTTTTATTTAATCATTCCTAGCAAGTCGCAATTTGCCACCTCCCAGTTATAAACGAATGCACCATAAGATATCCATGTTAGCATATAGGAGTACTGTTACTATAGTTACTGTTAGCACTTCAGCCTCAGCTAGCTGGCCCCTCTTCCCAGAGCAACCGACGTATTTTCAACCGGAGGTTTCGCGTCGCCCTGATTCAACCAGGTGTTATGCGGAATTCCGTGACCACCGGATTTTGTGACCGGTCACAAGATCCGGTGGTCACTGATTTCCGCATGTTAATACACCGACATCTGTGATCACCGAAATGTGTGACCACCGGTCACAAAATCCGATGACCACACATTTCGGTGCGTTACACAGAATACAAAGTGTTAATACACTTTGACGCTTCGGCGCTAATAGCCTACACATAATACAAAGTGTTAATTAGAGTTAGTTAGACTACCTCGGAAAAATAATTTCACTCGGACAGAACGTGTCTAAATAAGTTATTTAATGGTAGCGCCAAAACCCAGCATTTGTTAACCCACAGTTGTACACTGGCAGGTAAGCTGTGAAAGAGAACTATTTTGATTGATTTACTCTCAGTCTCAAATACAAAGCAGAAAGGGACACAGCTACAGTAGGTGTTACACAAAAGAGATACAACAATGACCGACAACAAAAGTATAATAATAACGTACTTCTTTTACAAATACAACATACTTCAAATACAGGAAAAAGAAAAGCAATGAATTGACTGTTTGCTACAAATGGCCTGCAACTGCATTGTACAGTGTGTGAGTGGATGTTTCTTGAATGATCAGGGTGTGTGATGTACAGTACAGTATGTGAATATTTGTGCATACCTTTTTATGTCCTTTCACATCAGATCCCGGGTCTACATCCTGGCCTCTCCGTCACTCTCACCTCCTGCAGCGGTGACATCAAGGTCACAGTCCCTTATACGAAAAACAGCAAGCGATCACAGAGCTTCAGCAGCTCTTCCTCCTCCTCCTCTTCATCCCTCTTCCTGCCCCTCCTCCTCCTCCCCTTCATCATGGCCGTCACAGGGGTCTCCAGAGCGCGTTGTGGGTCCGCTCTCCCCAGCCGGGCTGCCGCCTCCTCCTCCTCCTCCTCCTCCTCCTCCTCCTCCTCCTCTCCCTGGGAGTGTCTGAGCAGGGTGGGGGGCTGTCCAGCCGAGAGGGCGCGTCGCAGGGCGAGGTGACGGTTGGAGGTGTCGGGCGAGTGGGTGCAGTCGTGGCTAGCAGGGCGTTCCTCTAGCAGGGCGTTCCTCTGGACGGGTGTGTGGGTGGTCCCAGCAGTGGGCGGGGGCTGTGGTGGGTGAGGACAGACCAGGACCCCCTCCCTGGGGAAGGACAGGCGTGGGCGAGGGTGTGGTGGGTGAGGACAGACCAGGACACCCTCCCTGGAGAAGGACAGGCGTGGGCGTCCGGCGGGCGTGTCAGGAGGTTGGCTTGGTGAGACCATCCTGTTCCTCTGAGCTCTCTCGGAGAGAGAGATATTCCTTGGGTCATCCTCTCGGTTTCTCTCCGCAGATCAGTCAGTCGGGGCTCCTCCTGTCTCCAGCGATTTCAGCGGGCGGGAGGACTCGCCTTGACAGACTAACTCCTTCTGCCAATCAGCGCAACAAAACTTTGGCCAAATCCAGTCCAAATGTCTAAACGTCTTTTCCTCCGAGAAACTCTGCTAGTGCGTACTCCTGCTCATGTTTAATTGCTGTTGAGTCTATTTCTGCGATGAATGCCCTTATGGCTGGGTTTATTCTACTAACGTTAACGTTAGAGCATAGTGGTCAGGAGGGGGTGTAGGGTTTGACCATGGCCTGGAGGTACGGGGGAGCTGTTCCTTTTATTGCCCTGTAGGTTAGTACCAGAGCTTTAAACTGGATGCAAGCTGCTACAGGGAGCCAGTTTAGAGAACAGATTAATGTCCATTCCGAATGTTGTAAGTCAAAGACTACTGATTAACTCTGACCCTAACCAATGTGTATGGGCATTTCCCTCAACCTTCACAGATTGCATGCAACTTCACAGGGACCATAGATGTGGAGTTTAAGACAGAAAGTACAGTAGGAGAACCAGTGGGTTCATCAGGAAGACGTGCTATGGCAGGGGCCGACCTGGGTGAGATCTCAACTGTCACTCCAGCTGATACATCCAATCTGACAAAGGGGGGTGTTTACCCCTCAACAAATGCATGTTTGTCTTTCTGGTTGGGTGAGATGGAGCACATTCTTGCTGCTGAGTGTTGAGATAAGAAGTCTATATCTAGAAAGAACCAAACCGTTTCAGCTTCATGTAGAATCAGTGTTTGTGAACTTCTGTGTAGAACTCAGAGTGCTAAATATATCATAGGCTATAATACCCTCTGGAACACTCTGTTAGGTTTTGCTTGTTGATGTTTCAGTTAATTCAATTCAGTTAGTTCATTCGTGGGTCATGGGGCTCATCTACAGGTGCCTTCCCTTCCTGTCTTTCTCTCTCCCTCCTACCTTCTAACCAGGTCCAGTGGATGCCCTACTGTCGCCCGCAGACCACCCTGAGTCCGATAGATACCCCCATGTCAGCTGTGGATGTTGTAGTATTTAGTACACACACACACACACACGTACACACAGACACACATCAGTCCACATCCGGCTTAGGCCTGGACCTGATGCTCTTAGCCTTTCTTGCTCTGAAAATTTAATTTAATATAATTTATTGCTCTATAAATGTTCTTAGCCATTAGACAAATATATTCCAGGAGCTTGCTCCAGGTTGCCTGTATCTGTGTGGTTTTATGGCTCTATGTGCCACTAACCCTGTTCTGCCTTCCCTCTCCCTAGTGCCTCTCTCTCTCCCTCCTATCTTCTAACCAGGTCCAGTCCCAAATGGCGGCGGCCCGGCTCAGCCCCTGGGCGTTTTGGTTCCATAGCAGAATGAATGGAGTGTCCCTTCTTGGCATTCCATAGTCTTTGGCGTTGCGTTGATGTGAGTGGCAGCCATATTAAATTGTGCCCATTTGCCCTCATGGAGTACGTATATTAAGTAGAATGTCTAAGGGATGATGCATTAAACTATGAGACCTCTCTTCCTGTTTACATGGCGTTGCATTGACAATGAGTGGCAGCCATGTTAAATTGTGCCCATTTGCCCTTATTGAGTATGCATGTTAAGTAGAACGTCAAAGGGATGATGCGTTAAGCAATGAGACCTCACTTCCGGTTGATGTTGCTTGGACATCGAGTGGCGGCCATGTTAATTTGTGCCCGCTGACTCTTAATGTGTCCTAATACTCCGCCTGCCCTGCACGAGAGAATGAGAGGGAGCAGTCTCTTCCTCTCATGAGTGAAATCTGACACCGCTGCTCTCTGTGCTGCCTGCCACTCACTCTGTCTGCAGTCACCAACGCATGGAGGGACAGAGGGAGGGAGAAACAGACAAACCCTATTTTAGGCCTGCGGGCTCACCTCCGCCCATCAGTCAGAAATGGCCATTTCGGCCAACAAAAAGCATGAGATAAGATAACTTATCTTTGGAGTCATCACAGCGTAGGCAATAGAGAACATAAAAAGCAACTCACGTTCCACAATAAGACGTGTAGTGTAATGGAAATTCTTAGTTATTAGATATTATTTTGATTCATTTGACATACTAGAGCTGAGTTAGATCTCTTTAACAGTGTCTGTTGCCACAGAACTGGCCTCTCATACCTTGGCTAGAGAAAGAATGCAGTGTACTTTATAATCTTATGTTTTTGTAGGAGTTACTGTCTCTGCTCGCGCCCCAGCCTTGCCAGTCTCTCTGCAGACAAAACAGGAATCCAGCAGGCAGACAATGAACTCAGACACCAAGGTTTCTCTCTTTGACTGTATAAATGTTTACTGTAACCGCAGATCAGGGCCGCCATTTATCACATTGCAGACTGCTGTGTGCATGAAGCAACTGAGATTTGACGGTCCCCTTCTCCAGATGGGTTATTGAGGGTGTTTGACCTATAACCGAACGGGCCCACTGGGCGAGACAGAACTCGAGACAGATCACACAGGTGCAGGTCACAAGGTCAATTGGTTCATTCTGTTTGATCTTGACAGAGAACCGTACATGTAAAATGGAGCACCGTCACATATTAAGCGGAGCAGCAAAACGAAAGATCAGAAAAGAAAAAGAGTCAAGGCAGTCAGATTCTTTACAGCAGGTTCCTCGCATTTCCAGTTTTTTTGCGGCTGTAGGGGGGTGTGGGGAGCTGGTAGGGAGGGGAAGCTGGTAGGGAGGGGGAGGCTGTGGGGGGGGGGGAGCTGGTAGGGAGGGCTGTGTGTGTATTATATGTGTAATAAACTTTGCTTGCGTGTAATAAACTTTGTTAAACTTAGAATGTCGGTATTGAATCTCTCCTGAACAAAACTCTGTGACAGAAATTTCCACAACAGTAGCCTACAGGCAGGAAGCAGATGACGGCATAGCATTATTGTAGCTGATCAAACTAGGGACAAATTATATTCCTCTTTGCCGCGGGCATTCTAAAGCATGACATTTCAACTAAAAATACTCAATCAAAAGCAAGCTTATCATTTAGCATTGAAAACCATTCCCTATGCTGCTGTAACTGAGATATGCGCATGAACTCGGGATGAATGACATGAGCCAAGCGGCCTCATAAACACGGTCCTGGGAGAGAGCTACCAAAGCACTTTGAATTGCCTTGTTGCTGAAATGTGCTATACAAACTAGAAAGTACATTTCCTGGAGTAAATGTGAGGTGGGCTAGCTGCTGCAGCTGTATGTAACAGCTACTGCTAGAACTACTACAAACCGGGCAATCTCCATGCACCCACCAGCGAAGACCGTGCGTCTCTAGCCCACTCAGGGGCTGAGTTGTGGGGCCTGTGGCGTGGATAGTGGCGTGCTGGTTAGGCTCCGCCCCCTTGGGTCACAGCTAGTCGGGGACAGTACAGTGACCTCCGGGCAATTTCCATGCATCCACCATTGAAGACTGTGTGTCTCTAGCCCACTCAGGGGCTGAGTTGTGGGGCCCGTGGCGTGGATAGTGGCGTGGTGGTGAAACTCCGCCCCCTCAGGTCAGAGCCAGTCGGGGACAGTGTACCCCTCTCCGGGCCACCTACCTGACTCCACTGGTGAAGACCGTGTGTCTCTAGCCCACTCATGGTCTGAGTTGTGGGGCCCGTGGCATGGATAGTGGCGTGCTGGTTAGGCTCCGCCCCCTTGGGTCACAGCAAGTCGGGGACAGTACAGTGACCTCCGGGCAATTTCCATGCATCCACCATTGAAGGCTGTGTGTCTCTAGCCCACTCAGGGGCTGAAAAGTGGGTTCTGTGGTGTGAATAGTGGCATGGTGGCGAGGCTCCGCCCCTTTCGGTCATAGCCAGTCAGGGACGGTGTACTCCTCTCCGGGCTACCCACCGGCCCCCACTAGTGAAGATCATGTGTCTCTATTCCACTTTGGCTGAGTTCTAGGTTCTACAAGCTAGCCCACCTAATAAAGAAAGAAAGAAAGAAAGAAATAGTGGGAATATCACAAGTTACCTAATAAACTTGCCTTGCCTCTCAAATTATAGCAAGGGTTCGCCATGAATTAGGCTACTAATAGTTCCATGTTCCGCTTGCATGTCTGTGCCAACATGTGTCAAATAGGTTTCTACACATTTTCACATTCTAAATATGTCCTTTCTCTTCCAGCAGCTCAGGGCCAGTGTTGTGGCCCCACACACTGCTGTGTGTGGGGCCAGGACTGCTGACATTACCAGACCCCACCACTGGGGGGAGACTATCGTTGTGGCCCACAAAAAATGTGGACGTCTCCATCTGTGTGGGGGCGTGCTGCAGCGGGCGTGCGAGGGACAAGTAACGCGGGAGGGGCCCGGTGTGAACTTTGTGTGTTCACTCGAGGGTGAGGAACTTTGTGGTGAAAGGATAACGACTCTGCGGGACCGAGTTGCAGTTGGTTGGTTGACAGCAGGGGGGAGTGGTCCTCCTCGGGGGTATAAGAGGGTCTGTGTGGTCCTGTTCTTTCTCTCTCCCTCATGTGTCTATTTAAGTGTCATCTTTTTTAGTTTTTGTCGTTTGATAAACCCTTGTTTGTGCTTTTTTTTTTTTTTTTTTTACTGCTGACTGACTCCTTTTTAATGGTCCCCACAGCTTTGTGTGTCCATTCTACACAGGGGCCCTTCTTATTTCCAAATCCACACAGTTCAGAGCTTGAGGAGCACCCTTGCTTGTCTGGTCCTTGTTGTACATCACCATAGCCTATCTAGCCTATTAGCTACTGTCAAAAGGTTAAAATTCATGACAGTTTATAAGACCTCTGTTCTGCCCCCATCTTCTTACTTATGCCTGTAGTTGTGTTTTGGTTCCCCCTAGTGGCAGTATTTTATAGCAGGAAGTAGATTGCGCAATCTCGCGCACTCTCGAGCACTGACGTTCCATTTCAATAGGGAGGTAAAGTGACGAAGCGCCCTCTAGTGGTACGGTTCGCACCGTTGTATTAAAATGCATTGCACGATTACCTACCACATGATGTAGCTACCCTTTGTTTGTAGCAGACAGACAGACAGACAGACAGACAGACAGACAGACAGACAGACAGACAGACAGATAGATAGATAGATAGATAGATAGATAGATAGATAGATAGATAGATAGATAGATAGATAGATAGATAGATAGGCAAGGCAAGGCAAGGCAAGTTTATTTATATAGCACATTTCAGCCACAGGGCAATTCAAGGTGCTTTACATGAGACATTAAAAGCATTAAAACAAAAAGCAAGACATTATAGGCATTTAAAACAAAAGGCAGGACAAATTAAAAGCATTAAAACAAAAAGCAAGTCATTATAGACATTTAAAACAAAAAGATAGATAGATAGATAGATAGATAGATAGATAGATAGATAGATAGATAGATAGATAGCCTAGATAGATAGATAGATAGATAGATAGATAGATAGATAGATAGATAGATAGATAGATAGATAGATATGGATTGATGGATAGATAGATAGATAGATAGATAGATAGATAGATAGATAGATAGATAGATAGATAGATAGATAGATAGATAGATAGATAGATTCCTGAGGACAAATGTCTATCTATGCTTATCTATGTCTGTTGTCTATAACAATCCCTCCCCGTTATTATGACTTTATTTTTTTTTTACATATTGTGTCGTATGTTATATATTGTATTGCTTGTATTATAGTATATTGTTCGTATTGTATTGTCTTTATTGATTGTATTGTGTGTGTATTGTGTATTGCTGTTTGTATTGTATTGTCATGATGTATTGTCTTTTGTTATATTGAAAAAAATATATATATTTATATATAAAAATGCATTGCACATTTGTTATAAAAATTATTAATTATATTTTTGTCTGCATTGCATTGTTATTCACATAGTTTCTAAGGCACTTACATTGAGTCATAAAATGTTGCTTTTTATATAAAAGGTTGGCTACAACTGTAGCCACCTTGGAGAAAAGGCTTTCATCTTTCGAAAAATGTCTTCACTTCGGTAACAAAATAGTAGAAGCGATCATGTAGACCGAGTGAAAACCAGGCCAGGTCCAGCCTGGCTTATGTGCCTGGCTGGCTTGTTTCTGCTCAGGTCTGGTAGGACGGAAGCTAGTCATGCCACTGAAAGAGCTGTGAATTGAAATGACATGAAATAATGTCTGATAAATTAAGATAGGTCTTGTCGCCTGGACACATCAGTTCCAATGCTTCCAATGCTAATCCAGCACAATACAAGCAAGATAACCAGTTAGCTCATGAGCTCACAACAACTAGCAGCAGCTTCCATAACATTAATGCTAGCGGTCAGTGGCTGAAGCAGTTACACTGATGATAACATAAAGTCATCCCCACTGGGTCTTGAACCCCGGTCTCCCAGGTGGGAGTCCTATGCTCTGACCACTACTCTACTTGTGCAGTGGAGATCGGTGGGTTGGTTTTGGTGTCCTTCTTCCAGTCCCTAGAGTGGGTTGGGGTTTGAATAAGGGTTTGGGTTGGGACAGGATCTGACCTATAAGGCAAGGGGTAAAGGTTGGAGTGAAAGGATGAACATGTGGAGATTGGAGGTATAGTCCCATAAAGTCATCCCCACTGGGGCCTTGAACCCCCATCTCCCGGGTGGGAGTCCTATGCTTTTACCCCTACTCTACTTATGCAGCGGAGATCGGCAGGTTGTGGGACTACTGCCTCTTGTGGTGCCAACAGAGAAATGCAGGTCAACATTGACCGGAGGGAGGGAGGGAGGGAGGGAGGGAGTGATAACCAGACAAACGCTATTCTAGGTGCACTGAAAACACTGCCTCTTGTGGTAGGTGCGCTGGCTTACAGCCATGCACAAAAAAACACTGCCTCTAGTGGTAGCAACATAGAACTGCAGGTCAACAACCCGACGGAGGGAGGGAGCGACAACCGGGAGTGACAACCGGACATTTGCTATCTTTGGTGCGTCACCACGCACAAAAAGTATATGGCGCAATGAGTGGCGCAATGAGTGGTCCCTGGCAGGGCGGTGTACCGCGGTAGCAGCAACATTTCACTGTGACTGTAGGCCTACACCATAACCTACATTAGCCTACATGTGGACCTTTAAAGGATTGTTAAAAACCCATTTGTTCACCATAACGGACTCCTAGGTTCACTTGCTATTGTGTTGTGTGAGAGATGTTTGTAACACTTACTGTAGGCCTATATTTTGGTTATTGTATTAATTATTATTATTATTATTATTATTATTAGGCCTAATAGTAGTGTTATTGTTATTAATATTATTATTATTACTCGCCGAGTATTCTTATTCTTATTCTTATTATTAATAACAATTATTCTATATCTCTTTCAGTTTCATTCCTGATCTATGAATGTACCAGCAATGGCATCTTATTAAAGAAGAACTAAGATGATTCCTGACTGCATTTGTTAGATGGAGTTTGGCTTGCTGTTGAGCTGTCGGCACACACAGTGAGAAAAGTAGCCTATAGGCTACATCCTCTTAGACGGAAATACATGTTCTTCAGTTCGTTCACATTGATGTGGTATCTATAGCTGTCTCTATTGTAATTCTTGTCTATGGGACCAATCTCAATCTCAACCTCTCCAATTATGTGGCACAAACAGGCCTATTCATTGTTGAATGCAAAAGGAGTGCGGGTGTTCATGAACAAATCCTATCTTATGTTCTCGGTTGAATAACCAGTTCCTTGTCACCTGAGAAATGATTGTTGAGAGCACATACGGTTGTAGTTTTGTTTGAAACCAGAGCCACTCGATATATGGAAGCTGTTGGGTGAGTCAAGCAAGCAGGAAGAAAAATCTGTCTTTGGATGTGTCTTTATTGTTTAACTTTATCTGCTATCTGTCAAAGGAGAGCATTGCTTCTGGAAAGCTTTTGCTTTTGGAAAGGTCAGGAAGATTCGAGATAAGTCTTTCTCAACGGTGTTAAAAATCGCCCGGGAGAGAATTTCTTAGGTCGTTGTCAATGTGGGGACCAGTCAGTCAGCCAGTCGCGGAAGCGTAGGGGCGCAAAATGATACTGTTCACCATATTATATAAATATGTTGTAAATAATCACTTTCGTAATGTGCTAGTTTCACTATTATCAGCACCTCATGGGTTTGCCTCATCTACCTTTTTTCTTTTTATTCAAAATTACTTAAATTGCGTTTGGCATTAGAAAGTTCTTAAAAAGTCTTACATTTAATTGGCCGAAACCTGCATATACCTATTATACTGTGTACCTTTGGTTAACAGGAAGAACACGTCCAATGAGATGGGAGTATGCTAATGAGCTCGGGGGAATAGGTGTGACCTGTTGTTTTGTGGTAGGAGCACAGAACACCTGCCACACCTGAGCCTGTCTGCTCTATTGATAGGAACGGCTCTACATTTCAGTGAGCAACCTTCATTCAGGTATGTTGTTGAAATATTATCCATTAGGCTATCAATAGCCTAATGGATAATACTTGTTATTGTTGTAATTGTTCTCACGTCCTGACATCCACATATTTCTAAACAAGAATACAATAACTAAATAGCTTTAAATAGTATTATATGTACTGTATGTTTCTTCAGTGTCAGTGATGTTCAATAGGCTTTATAGCAATATACTCTGTATATAGCAATAGATTGAATAAAACATAAACAAACAACTGGTATTACTGTATACCGTGTGCTGTAAAAAGAATGCATGTCCAGTGTAGTGTAATGTGTCCACTGTCAAGCAAGATGTGCTCAGTCAAACTAGGGAGACAGCCAGGTAGATATTTGAAAGTACTCACATGCTTCTGTTACTGTCGTTTCTGTTTCATAGTAATTTGGCTCAAATGTCAATCAGGATACCCCGTGGTCCTTCCTGCCCATCTGTTTTTGCTCTATGTGCAGCCATAACCTTTCTTAATGCAGGTGAGGATAACCCCCCCCCCCCCCCCCCCGCGCACACACACACACACACACACAAGAGAGAGAGAGAATGTGCATAGGAATTATCACTGTTTTGTCAAAACTTAACTACTGGTGGCTATGCATTTTCATTTCTCCGATTATCCAGGCCAATTATTCACCGCCTTACTAGCTATAAGTGCAGTAAATATAGGACAGAATATTTTTATGGTGTGTTGTCATGGCGGGCACCGCCTGTGCAATTAGAGCCAAGCAGTATTTTCCCAGAAGGCTTCACTGTTGCCTCCTGCCTTCACTTTCTCTTTCTCTCTGCTTCCCTCTGGATGAGCCTGCTCCTTGGCAAATACCCGTTTGTTCACAGGCGTAATAAATCAAATTAAAATAAATAAAAGTAATAAATAAAAGTTATAGGAGCCTTTTTTGCTGGTGCGGAGAAATGTAGCCTCTCCCCCCAAACAAACTCATTAGAATTGAAGGGCAAGCACTTAAAACCCTTTAATGTAGTGTAAAAACAAAACACATACTACAATATTCATGTTTTGTATGAAGTTACTTAAAATGTAACACTTAAAACACCCTTAATAGATTTCAATTTAAAAACATGCATTCATTACCTGATGTTTATATAATCTGATATCTTTCATACCCAAGCTACAAGGTTGAGACCCAGATAGAGGACATTGTTGAAGAATAGAATTGCAGATGAATTGAAGTCATTCCTATTCATTTTGCTCTGAAACTATTCAGGCATACGAGTCTGTAAGTATTCATATGAAATCTGAGCCCTCACAGCCTCAGTCTGCAATATTACCAACTCAATTACACTAAATATGACTTCTCACAGGAAGAATAAAAATGAGTCAGTCACTAAGTTCAAGTTTAATAAGGTTTATTTGTCATATGAATGGGGTAGTGAAATGCTTACTGGAGAGAAAGTATTCCAATGGCAGCAGGGTGGGGGGATCATGGGAGCATGGGAATATGAAACTATTACAGTTCGTCTTTAAGAGGAATGTGAAATATAAGTCTTGAGTGTGTGGTGGTCGTCCTAGGCTGTCTGGGGATGCAGCTGACCTCTAGTGGGCCTCAGACCATCCAGAGCGCCCAGGGGGAGAGGGTGACCTTGGGCTGTACGTACACGCCGGGACCCTCGGACACGGGGGAGCTGGACATCGAGTGGTCCGTGGTCAGCCCAGACACCACTCAGAAAGACCAGCTGGTGAGTCGTCCGAGGGGAGGGTCTCCCAAGACAAGGGGCCTCGCCGATAGAGGTCGGCATGAGGCTGGATCCAACCGCCAAACTTGGCGTTGTGTTAGGGTCCAGTGTACTGCTGTTGGTGGAGATTATATGAATACTACAGCTTTTTTTAAGGGTGGGTGAGGGGGGCGGGTGTTCATAGAAATTCAGAGATTGAAACCATTTCATTTCCCCAAGCTACTCTTCCACTTCTGTTGTTAATAATTGCCTTACATTTCAGTCACTTAGCAGACGCTTTTATCCAAAGCGACTAACAATAATTGCATTTAAAGTAGGAAAAGCCAAGTACTACTACTTGCCAAAACTCACAAGTGCATCTTCTCTCTAAAACAAGTGACTAAGAGCATGATCTAGTGCTGAAGGCAAAGTGCAAGAAGAATTTAAAATACAATAGGTGCTTAAGAGGGAGGATTGTTGTACTTCTTGAAGAGATGAGTTTTGAGCCTGCGACGAAAGATGGGCAGCGACTCTGGGTGGGCTATCGTAGGCATGACAAATGTTGACGTGTCTATGAAACGAAACATCAAACTAACTATATGTTGAACATCCTGTTTCCTATGTGGGCCCTTTTCGTGAAGCTTGTGTCCTACGCTGGCGGGAGTAAGTACATCCATGGAACCTCTGCCCTTACCGAGGGGCTGGACTTCGCCGCAGGTGACCCCTCCTTGGGTGATGCCTCCCTCTCCATCGCCTCAGCGTCACCTGCCCACTCTGCTACCTACCAGTGTAAAGTCAAGAAGTCACCTGGAGTGGACATGCGCAAGATGTCCCTCGTCGTGCTGGGTGAGAACTGGTGTCCGTTTCAACCTCTGACTAACATGTCAACGCACTGAATTATTCAGACCGCTGAACAATAGAATTTGTAAATGTGTATGGCCCAATGTCTCAGAGCTTGCCGTCTCAAAAGAGAGCGAAGGGTGTTAAAAGCAATTTCAAAAGTGTGTAAGCAATCATTCACTCTGAGGTAAAATGGGCCCATGCCCCACGATCAAATACCCTTGCCAAACTGGCAACTCTTCACTTGTGTGCATGTCTACTCACTCTGCTCCCATTGTGTATATGAATAACAGCTGTTTTTTATGCTGTCCATACCTCCTCCCTCTTTGCATGCTTGTGCAAAACTCCTCGTATATTTCTGATTTGTCCTGCTGCTCTCACTCCATTGTGTAGCACCTCTCTGTCCTGCTGGTAACAGCTCTCTGTTGTTGACGATGGGAACCCCAGCTGCAGATGAAAGGACATACGATGGGAATAGAGGGACAGGCACTTACTGGGACACCCGCCCTGGTCCTTATCAGTAGAGTGTGGGCCAAACTACTCTGTGTTCAGAATCGCTCCCTCACTCTCTATTCCCTATATAGAGTTCACCATGTAGTGAACTACCTAGGGAACGGAGAAAATGTAGGGTACATGCACTGTTCCCTGGAAATCAATACTATATAGTGCACTATATAGTGAATAGGGAGCGATTCCGAACACAGCTATTGTGTTACATGCTGAAATCAATTATCTGGGATCTGCAATAAGTTAAGAGATTTTTTGAGGCTTCACTTAGTATTCGTCTGAAGTACTGTGCTTCAACTCGACTCAAACTATTTATAAAGCACATTTAAAAACAACCGTTGGCCAAAATGCTGTACAGTATAGGCACTTAACAAAATACAACACAATAAATAGCAAATAACAAGAATACAAATACTTCTTTGTGATGTTAAACTTGAAATGAAATCCGAGCTGCAAGGCACCACTATAGCATGAAAGCAAGTGAAATACACACTCCATTTCTCTGTGACAGTGAAGCCCTCGGTGCCTAAATGCTGGGTGGAGGGCGGAGCGGAGGTGGGCCAGCCGGTCTCTCTACGCTGCAACTCTGCCCGGGGATCCCGTCCGCTGACCTACACTTGGAGGAGGGAGAGCGGCGGGCCCGTTCCTGCTGCCGCCACACAGAGTAAGCCTGCCCTCTACTGGTCACTGGCGGTACAACACCCCTCGGTTGGTGATATATCTGCGCAACTTTTAACGTCACTCCAGCTACGTATTTCATGTCCGCTGCTTGGCGATGTGTCCTGTATGCGTCCCGCGCGTTCGTGCCTCAGCGTTGGCTTGTGTTGAACAGACGGCGCGAGCGGGGAGCTGCTGATCGGTAACCACTCACAGAGCTTCGCTGGGATCTACCAGTGTGACGTCACCAACGCCGTGGGAGCAGAGCGCTGCAGACTCAACCTGAGAGCTGTCAAACGTAGATACGCACCACGCACACACACACAGTATATATTACCGCAACAATGAAGACACACATATCATTCTTAATCATGTCTCTCCACTCCACTTTTTCATCACCTCTGAGTCCTTGGTGTTCTTCCTCCTCCTCTTCCTCAGCTCCTAACAGAGCAGGGGTGATAACAGGCACAGTGGTGGGCTGCCTCCTCCTCCTCATCATCATCCTGCTGCTCATCTTCCTCGTCGTCTACAAGTGGAACGCACGGCCGCGCTATGAGAAGGATGTGTCCAATGAGATCAGGTACTGGAGGAAGTGTCCGCTCTGACAGCTATGATTGGCCCTCTCCAGTACCAAGTCACACCCCCCCCCCCACCCCCCCGGGGCCTAAATTGGTCTCCCTGGGCAGGTTCTGGTGTTATAAGCAACGTGGTAGCCCCCCCAACGCAGCCCCAACTTGCCTGTTGATGAATTCAGATTATTCACACACTCACATCGGTCCACTCATCTCAGTCTAGTGTGCGGTTTGTCTCAATACTGTGAGGTGATTCTGGACAGGGGTTCGGTTTACGTACCGGTATGTGCGGCTAACGGGTCTGTCCCCCTCTCCCCTCGCCGTCCACCGTCCCCAGGGAGGACGTCCCCGCCCCCGAGAGCCGTCCGGCCAGCCGGGGGGCCAGCCGGGGGGCCGCCAGCAGCCTGTACCGCGGGGTCGCCTACAGCCAGGTGCCCGGGTCCCACCCCAGCCACTCGGACAGGGGTCACTCAGACAGGGGACACTCGTCCCCACTGTCCCCGCTGTCTCCGTCCCCGAACAGCACCGACACGGCCGTCAAGTACGACAGCAGGTTTGGCTACGCTGTGTGATGAGAGGACGCCTCTCTGGGGACAGGAGTGACACGCAGGACAATGCGTCTACTAGATGACATGAAGACAGGTGTGTGTTTTCTGGGACTGTCATGTTCTGAACACATCTACTAGAGGACATGAAGACAGGTGTGATTTTTTGGGACTGTCATGTTCTGAATATAAAACTGAGATTTCAAGTCTTTTATGAATAATGTCATATAAAACACAAAGTGTATTATGACAGGGCCAGAAGGTGCATATCAGGAGCTGAGGACAGCATCACAGTGATTTTGGTGTGAATGTGAACTGATTTCATAATTGAACCGTTGGCTATAATTTATGTTTCTATCCTTGAGGAAGGAACAGCTTATTTATATGAAGATTTATGCTAATACTGTTTTTCCAGTACCGTTTGAATAAAAGACGACCTTATCTTGAGTCTCAGATCATCTCCCATCCTGATGGCAATTAAAAAATAATTTCACTTCTGACAGCAGACTGGGACAGATGGGACAGAGGAAAGATCAAACCAGCTACCATAAAAGCATCGCATCAAATATAGGCAAAAAGAGAAATATTTATTTCATGATAGACCTCATTTGGGAAATACTCCACCATTCAAAAAATGTACACGATTAAGTAATCTTTTGAGGATGTACTGACAGGAGTTCAAATATCTAGAACCACATGCAATGGGATTTGTCCACTACACAAACAGCGACTAAGACGCCCCCCTAGCCAACATGTCCTTTCTCCCCCAGGGTCAGAGGTCAGCCCGCCAGCGCTAGCAGGGGGAGTTGTGTTTATGGGTGGGCCTCTGGAACACTCACATCCTCCACAAGGTCAAAGGTGATCAACCTAATGTTCTCTCTTCTCCTCTATCGGTCGTTCTGCTCAGTCCGTGACGGCAGGAGCTACAGTGTTTCTGGATTAACGGTTGATTATGGACGGCTCGGGAAACTTCCAGAACAAGCACTGTGACATCTGGTTCCACGGCCGTGTTCTGCGATCCAGAGGCTTCCGCACTGTCGGCACGAAGAGTTTGAAAACCAGCGACGTCTTTTTCAGGGCTAAAGTTTTCTGTAGAATTACATCTGATAAACTGTTTGCCACTTGCTCATTCAAAATCACTTTCAAATACTGCACCTCACGATAGCATACCAGAGCTGATGTATGGTCTTTCTGTGTTTTCAATTGACAGAACATGTAGCCTGTGGCATTGATGGTGATACACATATGTCTCCCCCAACTACTTACACATGTCAAAATACGTGCGGGTGATCAAAAGTAATTATTCTCTGGGTTGATGATTGTGAGAAACTCTTGGAAGCTGCTAGCCTACAGTACATGACTAGTTCAGACATGACACATGATTTCAAAGCATCAAGGTCCCAGCACCACAAATCGTCTGTAAATAAGGCAAGGTACAAACAAACGAATCATCAAACTGTTCGGGCCAAGGTTCATGCAGACATTTGGCGTCAAACGATTAAGGTGTTGGTCCAGTTTTTTCAGCAAGTCAGGTTTGGTTTTGTGCAAAACAAAGAAACAGAAAGTAAAGAAACGATAAATCAGTGAACACCTAGATTTCAGTGCATAAGGTGGTCTTGGACTGGCTTGGAGATTCCCTTTTTGCATCCTGTTGATTTTGAATAGCCATAAAGTGCTGCCTGAGACCGATGTGAGGCTTGTAGGCCTGTCTGGGCAGCCAGCCTCTCTGCCAGTCCACCCCACGGGTGGTCAGTCCATGTCCAGCTGCAGCGTCCCACCCATCAGTCATCTCCACGGCAACGCTTCCCCCAGTCGCTCTGTTCCCAGTTCGAGGCGTGCCGTGTTCCCCGTCTGGCTGGTTTAGGGTGGAGAGGCTGCTCTCCGAAGCGTCCGTCCCCATCGTCCGTCCCACTCTGCGGTGTCCTTATGATGGGACGGACTGGTCGGCTGAGGATGCTACCTGATTGGCTGATGTACAGTTGTGTGAGCGTTGACCACAAGGCACCGTACTGTATATTGATCAGGGCGAGTGTGTGTGTGTTTGTGTGTGTGAGTGTGTGTGCGTACGTGTGTGTGTGTGTGTGTGTGGACAAACTGTGCATGTGTGTGTGTGTGTGTTTGTGTGTGTGTGTGCATGTGTGTGTGTGTGTGTGCATGTGTTTGTGTGTTTGTGTGTGTGTGCGTGTGTGTGTAACCAAACCTCTGCTTTTTAAAATTCTACTCCTACCCTCTCCTGTCAACCACACAAGGCATTACCATGACAACTAAGGCAAAATCCTCCAGCAAAGAGACACAAAATCAGTCTGTTCTTCATCATCATCATCATCATCATCATTTATACTTTGCTGCAGCTAATATCAACACCGAACAATAAACGTTAGTATCTCTATTAAATAAATTATCTATACTGTACATTATATTACCCCCCTACCATAGACCTGCAACAAGGGGAGTCTATATCCACGTGGGCCAGTCTCTCTCACCAGGGTCACAGGTCAGCTGGTAAGCTCAGGACCACCAGAGACCGACAGACCCACATCCAGTTTTTCCTCACAGAGATCAAACGGGACAATCTTACAAAAGAACGGAAGCGAAGCCGACACATACATGAAGGAGGAGGAGCCGGAGTACGAGCGCTCACTGCGGAGATCGGCATCCAGCGGAAAAAAACAAAACAGAACCCCACACGGTGTTTCCCTGGAAACCGAGCGGTCCTCTTTGAGGCCTGCGGGTTGAGGTGGTTTGCGATCGGGCGGGCGCCGGCGACGGATCCTCACTGGACGCCCTCCTCGTCGACGTACGTGGAGGGGAACCACCCGATCTGAAACGAGGAGCGCCGGTCAGTCGGTGGGACACAGAAGAGGCTGGACAATCGCCGGCGTGCGCCGTCGTCGTCGCCGACAAGCTTTTGTTTGGGTTACCATGGAAATGACCGGTCTGAACGGTTAGCCCAGACTTAACATCCCTGTGACTAACTGACACCCCCACCCCCACCCCACCCCACCCCTCAGTGACCCCTTAGGGGCGGCTGTAGCTCAGTTGGTAGAACGGGTCGTTCAATGATCGAAGGGTCAGTGGTTCGAATCCCAGCTCCGACTGTCCACATGTCGAAGTGTCCTTGAGCAAGACACCTAACCCCAAAATTGCTCCCAATGAGCAGGTTAGCACCTTGCATGGCAGCTACCGCCATTGGTGTGTGAATGTGTGTGTGAATGGGTGAATGAGAGGCCATTGTAAAGCGCTTTGAGCGCCGCTAAGGTGGAAAAGCGCTATATGAGTGCGGTCCATTTACCATTTATTTATTTATTTATCTCAGTGACCCCCTCAGTGACCCCTCCCCGTTTCCTCACGCGTCCGTTGGCCTCCCCCTTCCACTAGCCCTGGTCGTCAGTGACCCCTCAGTGACCCCTCCCGTGTCCTCACCCGTCCGTTGGCCTCCCCCTTCCACCAGCCCTGGTCGCCGCCGATCTTGCTGTAGATCTTGACCACGTCTCCCTCCCGGAGCGACAGCTCTCTCATGTCCCGCGCCGCAAAGTTGTACCTGGCCACCGCCGTGCTGACCACCCGGGGCGTGAACACTGCAAAACCAACCAATCGGCCGACAGCGGCCCGCACGGGTCAGACAGATGCTGGACGGGGATTGGTGGGTTCGATGGTGCGGTTGGAAGTGTCGATGGGAAAGGGGGGGGGTGAGGGGGTGGGGGGGGGGGGGTTGGCTGTGGCATGGAGACGACAAGGGCTCTTTTATATCTTGTGATATAATATACTGTATGATACAGTAGAGGGTTTATGAGGCAGAGCGCTAACAAGTTAACTTAATCTCCTAGAAAGGAAGGCGACAGACGGACATGACGATGGCGGCGACGCCTCTTGGCGCGGGGAGAGAGAATGTGGAGAGCGCCGGAGAGGAGGGGGTTGCTCGCCGGAGGAGAAAGAGGGAGGAGGCGGAAAGAGGAGAGAGAGGTAGAGAAAAAGAGAGAGAGAGAGAGAGAGAGAGAGAGTACCTGACCAGAAGGGAGCCGGGGTCTGAGAGGAGAAGTTGAGACCCTGCGGACTGAGGAAGGAGAAGTTGTAGGAGGAGCAGGTGGCTGCTGAGACGCCCGGAAGAGGAGGTGAAGAAGAGGAGGAGGAGGAGAAGAGAAGCACAGGAAACTCGTTAGGCGGCGTGCGGTTCGCATCTCAGGGAC
The DNA here is from genome assembly GCF_949987555.1 of Borostomias antarcticus. Taxonomy (NCBI): domain Eukaryota; kingdom Metazoa; phylum Chordata; class Actinopteri; order Stomiiformes; family Stomiidae; genus Borostomias; species Borostomias antarcticus. The sequence continues at coordinate 35,577,432 of NC_140235.1, read as the reverse complement.
GCCGGGGGGGGAGACACGGAAAAACGTTCTACCCTCTCCGTAAACACAACCGGTCTCTCGACGCACCAACACGGAGCCGACCCTGATATTTCTCCCGGCTGCGTGAGGCGTTATGTCCCTGGCTCGGTCCAGCCAGGCCCGCCAACAGACCTCCATTGTCTCCGTCCGTCTGGCTGGCTGGCTTGCCCGGGGAGACGGAGGGAGAGGCCGCGTTGGAAGCTGCCAGTCGGGTCTGGATGAGGAGCCAACAAA
>NC_140235.1:35572180-35574680 GCF_949987555.1 Borostomias antarcticus | reverse complement strand
TGTTGCGTTGGCGAGGGGTCAGGGGTGTTCGTACCTCCCACCAGGTGGTGTCAGGGTCTCCCTTCAGCAGCTCGATGAAGTCCCCTGTCTGGAAGGAGAGGGGGGGCTTTCCTGGGGGGGCCGGCGTGCCATGGTAGTTCCGTACGGCCACCATCTTGGGACCTGTGTTCCCAAAGTGCATTTCTCAAACAAACTGTAAGCTCTGTAAGCTCTCACTTTGTGTTTAGATAATGTGTGCTGTAGATAACGACAACTAAGGTTCTACACTAGATTTGCAGATGACTCCACTGTAGTATGAGTCAAGAACAGTGATCCACTAGATGGCAGTAGAGAGCCTCAGCTGAAAAGCAGCATGATCCACACAACTTCAAAATCTACCAAGAGATAATCATCATGGCTATAACCTAATATGTACAGCATGGCTTCTTCACTGACTAACATGAATGTTTGCCATCTTCCACACGGTGAAAACGATGTATGACTCGTCGTTCTTACCTGTTGATAACCCGGGTTCCTATGAGGAGGGGGGAGACATGGACACACAAAGATCAGAGAGCCCCACATCACAACACACCAAGTTACCAGTTTAACTCCCACACCAACACTTAGGCCGGATTCATAGTCGACGCAAACTACATAAGCGCAAGCAACGCAAGCTTCGCAAGGCCACGCAAGGTCTCGTTGCGTCCTTGCGTGTGTCACGCCGAAATTTGTCACTTGACGCAAGCAATAGTGCAATTCCTTGCGTTTCCACAAAACAAAACACAGAACGCAAGCTCTGGAGTCATGTTGGGGCTTGCGTTCACAACGTAGCTTGCGTTGTTTACGTCGACTATGAATCAGGCCTAAGTGTCCCTAGACCAATCCCTGATCATAGACTGATCCTCGTCACGCGGGATTGGTCCCGCCCCTCTGTGTGACGACAGTCTCCAGCAGTGTCATTCATTGGTCGAGGGAGGGGCGGCGGTCTTACCAGGTCGTGCGGATCTGAAAGCAGAAGGCAGAGGTTGACCGTTAGAACGCTGGCCGCCAGCGCGCTACGCTGGAATTCAGTATCCGAGGAGACGATCGCCATGGAGACACCTACTTATTCTGCAGATGGTGATGACCTCGAGACACTCCTTATGCGCGCCGGTGCCACAGCGCGGGCAGTAATAACCCTGGTAGAAGATCCCCCTGGGGTGTGCACACACACACACACACACACGCACGCACACACACACACACACATACCCCACACACACACACACCCACCCAGCCCCCGCACACACACACAGGGACATTTTACATCGTTACGGACTTGCAAATTGCAAAGTGTTCATTTCATACTTTTTAACGCCGCACGGTGACCTATGCCATCTAAAGCCTGTAATCGCGTTAACATCAGCGGGCATTTGGTCGGGCAGCTAACAGAGGTCCTGTAGAGCTCTGGCGGCGCTTCACCCCGCCCCGGGCTGCCACGGCCAATCGCCCGCTCTATAAATCACACGCCTCAACATGGGGGCTGCGGACGCAATTAGCAGTTAGCAGATTTCTGCGAGCGCTCGTCCCCTCTCTCCACGAGGGCTGTGGATTTAGGTCAACGCGGGATGGTTTTTGGGTCAATACATAGCGTGGCGTGCCGACAGGGTCAGCAATAGAGTTGTGGTTCGTAGGCGGGGGTCACAGCGGACGGTTGCCCCCCGCGGCAGGCTCTGTGCCGAAGACATCCTGATATTAAACTGACGGCAGCAGAGAATTGTTCGGGTCAAGTGCTTATAAATGTGTCCTATCAATCATATGAAGCAGGCCATTGCTACTGGAGTGGTCAGCAATTTGGGGGGGGGGGGGGTGTACAGCGCCTGGGTGGAAAGGTAAGCTGTGACATCAGCATCTGAACGAATCCCATAGAATAACCATGATGTTATGCTGTGTTCACACCGGGCGAGAATTTTTCCTGTGGCGCGGTGACATAGAAAGTCAATACAATTCGCCTGCACTCTGATTGGCCTCTGCTCTGCATGAGCCTGCACTCTGATTGGCCTCTGCACGAGCCTGCACTCTGATTGGCCTCTGCACTAGCCTGCACTCTGATTGGCCGGACTCACCTCAGCAGCATCTTACAGGCCCGGCAGTTGGTGTTCTTCTCGAACGTGTGCATCTGGAAGTTGTGCTGATTGGCCGTGGCTCTCTCCGGTTTGATGTTGGACCTGTGTGATTGGACAACGGCGGTCATTCACACTGAACAGGGGCCCGGGGTAGGGTGGGGGGGGGGAGTCAACACCACCTCACCACAGGACTTACATGGCCATCTCAAACTGCTCCATCCACTTCCTCTTGGTGTCCTCCGTCTTACAGAAGAACTGGAAGCCCTGCTTCCCCTGCAGGTGGATCAGGTAGAACCCGTACGACCACTGCAGGAGAGAGAGGGAGTGAGGAGAGGAGAGGAGAGGAGAGGAGAGGAGAGGAGAGGAGAGGAGAGGAGAGGGAGGGAGGGAGGGAGAGAGGAGAGGAGAGGAGA
>NC_140235.1:35562180-35564680 GCF_949987555.1 Borostomias antarcticus | reverse complement strand
TGGCCGTAAATCAGCAACCTGGACACGCGCACACACACACACACACACACACACATACACACACACACACACACACACACACACACACACACACACACACACACACACACAGCAGGCCATCCCCATTAACACTCCAAGACCACAGCTTGATACGTTCAGTGAAAGTTACTATGCATAGTTAATGAAGGTACAGTAGTTCAGACCCAGTACACACAGTGTTGCTGACACTATGGCGTACAGCATACTAATGGATTTAGACCAACTACACTGTTAAATATTTCCATGTGTAAGCCGTTTGGCACCATAGGACAGTAAATTAATATGAATATATTCAGAATGGGCTCGAATATATATGAATTAATGAATAATTAATGATGGAACTGATCTCAGGGCAAATTCTACCCAATAAACCATAATCACAGTAAATTAATGAGCGAGAGTGATTTGTAATATGATTGCTTTGAGGAAGTTCTCTTGTCTTTGGGAATAATCTTTTTTTTAGGATATGAAGGACTTGTTCATTATGTTGCATAATGGGCCCCTGACACAGATCAGCTAATGTTGGAAGACGTTCAAAGCCTGCTCGCCTGGAGGAAGGCACCAACGTGCCTGGCACCAGATTTTTCCCTCTCCCATTCAAAGTAGGACATCGGCATGACTGGCAGTGCCAAGCCCCTCTGATGATGTTGGCACTGGCCTTTCTGAATCTGGAGGAGGGGGAAGGGGAGGAGAGCTGAGCGCCGTGTAGCTGATTAGAGCAGAGAGAGGAGAAGAGAAGAGAAGAGAAGAGAGGAGGAGAGGAGAGAAATGAAGAGAGGAGAAGAGAGGAGGAGAGAAGAGAAGAGAGGAGAAGAGAGGAGGAGAGAAGAGAGGAGAGATGAGGAGAGAAGAGAAGAGAGGAGAAGAGAGGAGAGGAGGAGAGAGGAGAAGAGAGGAGAAGAGAGGAGGAGAGAGGAGGAGAGAAGAGAAGAGAGGAGAGGAGGAGAGAATAGAAGAGAGGAGAAGAGAGGAGGAGAGAAGAGAAGAGAAGAGAAGAGGAGAGCAGAGCAGAGAGAAGAGAAGAGAAGAGAGGAGGAGAGAAGAGAGAAGAGAGGAGGAGAGAAGAGAAGAGAGGAGGAGAGAGGAGGAGAGCAGAGAGAAGAGGAGAGAGGGGGAGATAAGAGAGGGGGAGAGAAGAGAAAAGAGGAGAAGATGAGAGAGGAGAAGAGAAGAGAAGAGAAGAGAAGAGAAGAGAAGAGAAGAGAAGAGAAGAGAAGAGAAGAGAAGAGAAGAGAAGAGAAGAGAAGAGAAGAGGAGAGAGGAGAAGAGCAGAGCCAAGCAGAGCAGGCCTCCTGGGTTGCAGTAGTATCTGACTGATCTTTCACAGATGGTGCAGAGCATATGACCGTAGCTTTCAACAACTAAACAGCACAAGCATGGTCTTCATTTGGGAAATACATGTACAAATAGGTGGCTATCTACCAACAAACCCAAGAACTGAGCACTGGCTGATTCCACCATGCTTTTATTAACGCCGCTGATTCCACCATGCCTTTATTAACGCCGCACTCACCACTTAACCCTCCTCTACTGAACCTTAACCCTCCTCTACTGAACCTTAACTCACCACTACTGAGCCTTAACCCTCCTCTACTGAACCTTAACTCACCACTACTGAGCCTTAACTCACCACTACTGAACCTTAACCCACCAAAGGCCCTCTAGTCTCCCTGACCTGCGCTGAACGCTCCCAAAGTCCCCATGGCTCCTCACAGCAGGTCCACACACCCAGGAGTCCCCCTGCGTCCGGCCAGTGATGACCAGCCTAGTGGAGCTCCAGGGACGGCCAGGCAGAGACCGTGCCCCCCCCCCCCCTGTGAGGCTCCATGCTCGGGCTGGCGTGCTAGCGAGCCCCGGGGCTAACAAGGCAGCGATTACGGCCTGATCTGCACTCGGGGAGACAGCTCGGCTCCTCAAGGAGGCTCCGGTGATGGAGATTAATGGAGGCCTTGTTTGGCTATGAGACAGCAGGCGGCGAGGGAGGGAGGCACCGGAGGACGGGCTTTAATAACACCTCAGCCCCTTAATTGAACATGAAGGTCTTGTTATAGGAGGTAATTCCAGTTCCGGGGCGTTCTACGGGCGAGTGACTGTTTGGGATGACCCTGAGAGACTAGAGGCTGCAGGAGCAGCTTCACACACTAGGGCTGGGTATCGAGTCGAATTTCAAGAATCGATTCGATTCCGATTCACAAGGTTCAGAATCGATTATCACGATTCAATTCGATTCGATTCAATTCAATATTGATTCGGTTAGTGTTACTAAAACCAGATTTATTTTAGCTGTAACCTTAATTACATGACTGCCAAGTTATACAACACATCAATACTAGGGCTGGGTATCGATACTGATTTCCAAAAATGAATGAATAAATGAATCATTGAATGAATTAATGAACTATTCATTCCTTCATTTATTCATTAATTCATTAAATAAAAGATCGATTTTGGGATTCATGAA
>NC_140235.1:35542180-35554680 GCF_949987555.1 Borostomias antarcticus | reverse complement strand
GTCCGCGTCCCCCGTTAATACGAGGCCCGGGCCAGGAACGTGGGGGTGGAGGAGCGCTGAGCCGGGCCAATCCAAACACGGCCTCTCGAACCGGGACGACCGCCGGAGGGGCTGGCGGGTCGGTGATGTCACGTGGTCGGCGGTGTGGGGGGGGGGGGGGGGGGGGGCGTGCTACCTCTGTCGAAAACGCAGCAGCCCCCCTCTCTCAGCTGCCTGCGCGGTGATGTCATCTGTCCCGGAGGGAGGGGTCGTGGTTACAGCCTCGACTCTCCGCCATCTGGAGGCGGCGGGGCGCCCAAAACCGGCTCGCTTCACACGACGGGGGCGGGATGACGAGGTCGAGCTGCGGACCGTTCCAGAAGCTGCTCCGGCTGTGGACAGCGGCCGGAAAGAGCCATCCGATCGGGCGCTTCGTCTCCGGGAGCAGGGCCGGGTTTGGGTTCTACCCCGGACCGGCGGGTTTATCTGGAACCTCTCAACGGCAGGGTTCTACCCCGGACCGGCGGGTTTATCTGGAACCTCTCAACGGCGGGGTTCTACCCCGGACCGGCGGGTTTGATGTCACAGTGTGGCAACAGTACGTCCCCGGGCCGATGATGTCACAGCGCCCCCAGACGTGGCCTGCGGGTCAGCCAGCATTAGGATAGGTGGGTGTGTGTGTGTGTGTGTGTGTGTGTGGGAGGGAGGGCGGTGTGGCGGGGGGGGGGGACGTATGGGGTTTCCCTTGACCTTGTGCAGGGGTGGGGCTGAGCGTGGGGGGCCCTCTCAGAGACACACACACGTGCACTTACCTGCATGTATCTGATCTGCAGCATGAGAGAGGCAGAGCGGCAGAGGTCAGCAGAGTAGAATAACACACACGCACGCACACTCATGCACGCACGCACGCACGGAGCAGGTCAGAAAAGCTTTGGTTGGGCACACACACACATGCAAGGCGCATGCACACATAAACGCAAACACACACACCGAAACGATGAGAGCATTTGCACGCTACTCGCACACACACAAACATGCGAAAGACCAAACACACATGCACGATGATGACAACATTTGCACACACACACACACACACACACACACACAGCTCTCACCATGGGTTGTCGTACTTCCACCTTGATGATGTCCTCATAGATGTCGTCCCCATCGTCTTCACAGGGGACACAGTCGTAGATGTCATCCTCCCCGACGTCATGTTCACTGTGGAGCGCGCACACACACACACACACACACTCAGTCAGTGACAGTTTAGAATCACCGTTTTAATAGGAGTTTCTCTCCAAGGATGAGGCAGCACACACTTCTGACACGATCGCTGAGAGCAGCAGCGGTGCTTGACCCCCAGCAGCGGTGCTTGACCCCCAGCAGGTCAGCCAGAGGAGTCACCGTGGCGATGCTAACTGGCTCTACAACTTACTTCAGACAGATGAGCTCTTCTCTGTACAGTCACTTCACTGGTATGGCTCTCTACTGGGTCACACACACACACACACACACTCTGGACACACACACACTCTTGTGAGGACGGGCTGACTATCTAGAATAAGTCCCACTGAGGGCTGGAGCAGAGGTGGGGGGAAGTGTGTGTGTGTATGTGTGTGTGTGCGTGTGTGTGAATAAAGCATTATGGACCGAGAAGCAGTGGGATGTCACGGATATCCCCACGGCTAGCAGGAGTGGTTAGGCACGAGTGTCGTTACACCCCGCTAGCCGTGGGGATATCCGTGACATCCCACGGCTTCTAGTTCCATAATGCTTTTATACAATGGTTGCCACATTTATCCGTCAATATTTCAAAAACAAAGACAATACGAACTTTAAATAAATGTATTTTTAATGGAACTATTTGTTAATCATTTGCGGATACTTCCGCTGAAAAAGGGAACGTTGCCAGGCAACGACAATGCTACAGCAGATCTTTGTAAACATTGATCTGGACATTGCCATGGCTACTAATAAGAGGTGGATTGATATTAAAAGAACATTCCATTTTAGCGTGGGGATATCGTGGTTATCGCCACGGCTGGAATGCAAACTGACCAATAGAGACAATGGACCGGATCTATACCGTTGTATAATACAGCACATCCCTGAATTGGATACGTGTGTGGCAATGTCTGTGTGTCTTCATGTGTTTTTTACTGTATGTATGTGTGTGTGTGTGTGTGTGTGTGTGTGTATGTTTGTGAATACACCCCTGAATTGTATGTGTGTGTGCGCGCGTGTGTGTGTGTGTGTATGTGTGTGTGTCATGTGTGAAACAGAAGGCACACAGTACCCTGACAGTGTGAAGGAGGGGAAAAGAGGTGACAACAGAGGAGTTTGGTGTGTGTGTGTGTGTGTGTGTGTTTCATCTCTGACAGTCTCAGTGGCATTCATCACCAGACATAGCCATGCTCCTCTGGACACGCACACGCACACACGCGCACACACACCATACACAGCCCCAGTCAACTTTGACAAGCACACAAGGTGTCCTTCCACGTCCATGAGTGCCACCACCTGCCACAAACACACACAGGACCCGTTGGGAACACATGGAGCACACACACACACACGCACGCAAACACACACACACACACACACCAGTGTTTCCCCTACCATTGATTGCCTTGGAGGGGGCGGCCCGCCCCTCCTGAAAGACCCAAAATGCCCCAAAAAATAGCGGACTTTTAGCTAACATTTTAGCATAAATTAATGGAGTTTAACAAAGCGAAAATTAGCATTGGGGCTAATTTATACCACATAGGACCCTAACAGTATTATTCATTCGCTTTTTTAGATTATTACATTATCAGTCAAGTATTACGTTATCAGTTTTGGAAAAAAAAAGACCCACCTGATAATGTAATAACTTGACCAATATTGTAATAAGGTATTACATTATCAGAAAAATGGTATTACATTATCAGTCAGGAAATGTTATTACATTATTGGTTAAGTTATTACATTATCAGGTTTTATTACATTTTCGATTGAGTTAAGTCAAACTTTTATTACATTATCAGCCGTTATTACATTATCAGTTAATTATTACATTATCGGGTGCTACACAGCCCTGTCTCATCCCCCAGCCCTGTCTCATCCCACCCCAGCCCTGTCTCATCCCCCAGCCCTGTCTAATCCCACCCCAGCCCTGTCTCATCCCACCCCAGCCCTGTCTCATCCCACCCCAGCCCTGTCTCATCCCCCAGCCCTGTTCAGCTCTCACACACACACGCCCACATACACACAGACACTCACTCACTCACTCAGACGCACACACACACACACACACACACACTTGCACTGTTTAACTTGACTTGCTTTTTGTCTCATCTCATACCCTGTACTGTATGATAAAACCAAGCCCCTAGGTCAGTCTGTGAGGTCAAGTAGGCTTGGTGGTGTGTTTTAGAGTTTTGGAGAATCCTGACCTATGAGCCCACTGCTCATTCATAGCGGATGGTCATATGAAACTGGATAAACAACAATGGGTTATGCGTTTGTTTACAGCTCAAAATATTGATTATTGTTCACAGCGTATGGATGTCTCTCAATATCCTTACTGCCGTGCTCCCAAGCTCTTGAGTTTTTGTCCCCGAAGTGTGTCCTCTTGACAACAAACTTAGACTGTGAGTGCGGGACATGCAAATAAAACATGCAGAATGTCCCATGCAAGCAAGAGGGCATCTCAAATGATCAAAGGTTACTAAAGTATCTACTGTACATTAGCTAAGCTGGCAGAGTCAAGAAACAAGCTGAACACTAGATGACTACAGTAGGTATTGTGTACTCTAGCTACAGTACAGTAGCTAAACTGATTATATTTAAAGAGGCTGCAGTTCGGTTGTTTTGATTAAGTAAAGTCTTCTTTATAAAACTGCAGTTTGATATTCGAAATTTGGTTGAAAAAAATGATTTATGAAAATAAAATAATCAAAACCAAGAAAATACAAACAGAGAATGTTAATTTACACACAGTTGTTCTTGGCTGTAAGGGGTGTTAATGGGACGTCACAAAACTACAGTAGCAACGATTAGCCGATCAATTAATGCCAGCTTTGTCAAACCTACATTTAGCTGCTTATAAGCAGCAGCAGTGATGTACAGTATGTCAGCAGCTGTGCTTGATTTAACTTCCTTAATGTTTTGCCCATGAGCTGGTAGGGGTTTGGAATGCTCAGAACAAACAGAAACAAACAGTGAATGCATTATGATGTCATACAATATAGATTCATTTTGGAATTCCATTGCACCCTGGGAACATTCTGAAGGACTCACAACTTAACAAGCTCTCCAGTATGAGGCCACTTCTTTTTTTAGCAGTACCTACACAATGGATTTTCAAAAACTCAAGTTGATCTTTACAGCGGCTCTGCTAATAGCATCCGCAATGCGCAAGTCTCCAGACCTCGAGAATGTTCTGAACAGCCTTATAGGCCTGCCAGCTGTCGTGACTGGACAGTTTTCTGCCACCCTGGACTGCTTCAGCCTACAGTTACCAAACATCTCATTCTCTGACGACGTAAGCAGTGCAACCAAGATGGCGACAACAGCACCAAACAACCAGCTACAACCACAAGATGCTCTCGAGACCCTCTGCCAACCTGAGACTCTCAAACAACCTGAGACCCTCAGCCAACCTGAGACCCTCAGACAAACTGAGACCTTCAGCCAACCTGAGACCCTCAGACAACCTGAGACCCTCAGCCAACCTGAGACCTTCAGCCAACCTGAGACCTTCAGCCAACCTGAGACCCTCAGCCAACCTGAGACCCTCAGCCAACCTGAGACCTTCAGCCAACCTGAGACCCTCAAACAAACTGAGACCCTCAAACAATCTGAGACCCTCAGCCAACCTGAGACGCTCAGACAAACTGAGACCTTCAGCCAACCTGAGACCCTCAAACCTGAGACCCTCACCGAACCTGAGACCCTCAAACCTGAGACCCTCAGACAAACTGAGACCCTCACCGAACCTGAGACCCTCAAACCTGAGACCCTCAAACAACCTGAGACCCTCAGACAAACTGAGACCCTCACCCAACCTGAGACCCTCAAACCTGAGACCCTCAGACAAACTGAGACCCTCACCCAACCTGAGACCCTCAAACCTGAGACCCTCACCGAACCTGAGACCCTCAAACCTGAGACCCTCAAACCTGAGACACTCACCCAACCTGAGACCCTCAAACAAACTGAGACCCTCACCCAACCTGAGACCCTCAGACAAACTGAGACCCTCAAACCTGAAGATGTGAACACCCTGTCTGGCTTAAGAATAAGAAGAAGAACAAGAGTCAGACTCCAGAACAGTGAAATGAGTGCTGGGACCTCTTGGAATCTCATTCTGTGTCTGGCACTGTGGACCAGTGCAGTGGTGCTGGAACTCCATGCAAATTCCATATTCAAAGACTGGCCTTCAAAGATGCTGTTAGGGTTCACCAGAGCCCTGTCGTGGCGGAGTGGTCCTATCAGAAGGAAGAACAAGAAGATGTCCAAGGTAGGCATGGTATTACGCAATGGCGATCGTAAGGAAACATGAGGGGCAGGTTAAGCAACGGTGTACTTGCCAAGTGTTTATGCTCTGTTTTTTTTTCTTCCTTAGCGAATGAGGAACGCAATAAAGGAGGAGAGGAGGAAGGCAGCCCTTCTGGAAGAGGCTGATCGCTCTTCCTCTGCCCTGCTGATCCTCCGGGAGCCCAGCCTCAGCTGCCGTCGCCGTGGGGGCAGGTGGAAGGGCTACCGCCGCCGATAATTGCCACCATTGGCTGCTATGAAGGAGGAATTTAAATAAACCTTCAGCTTTTGCAATAAACATATTGTGTATTTTATTATGATTTTATGCTATTAAGGATTGAATCAATGAGCAGAGACTATAAATAGTTCGATTTTTTTTTTTGCCATATTATGCAACAGTTGCTTATCAGCTCCCAAGTTCCTGACTAAACAATATAACATAAATGTGAATAATATTAACCGAGTAAAGCCTACATGAGTGATACGTCAGATCCAGGGACGTTCTGCAGTGCAGATAACACCGCTCTGAGAGCAGCACTGGTGTTTTGTCTTTGACACACACACACACACACACACACACATAAACACAAACTCACTAACACAAAAAAAACAAACACAAACACAAAAACACACACGCACACAAGTCCATGGTTATGTGGTGTGAGCCAGTGAGAGAGCAATGAAGATTGGGACAACCACACCCCCTTTTTTCCTGGGGACAAAACAAACCAGACCAGAGCGCGTGAGCGCCGTCGGTTCTCTAAACCCGGTCCGCGGAACGGCCAGTTCTGCCGCGTTCTAGACGCCGTTCTGTGAGCGAGTCCGCTGCTCGGGGGGGAAAGGCGTCCCGTTGGTTTTTCACCACGCTGATTGGCTGACCTTTAATTAAGCGAGGGAGCCAGCAGTGCAGAGACAGACTGTGGAGAGGAGGACGCGACCTCTGACCTCCTTCCGAGAGAGCCAGGAAGTAGCACAGTCTCCACCAGAAGAGGCTGACCAGCTAATCACTCCTTCCATGCAGAGTTTGGTTTTTCTTTTTTTCTTTTTACTCTATTTTACTATATTTCTTATTATATTCTATATCCTTTTGTCTTATTATATCACGCAAGGTTGAGTCGGCTCTGAGCCAAAGATTTTCATCACTGATAATGATGTTGCATTGTTATTGAGTATATGACAATAAACTTGACTTTCCTATCATACTCCCCCATCACACTCCCAAAGCTCCAGCTCCAGAATTATGTTTTATTCAGACGTCGCTGGGGTCTTACTTTCAACTTCCGCCGCTTTCCCCGACGCGTTCGAGCCGAGTGAATGTTTTCATTGTCATTCCGTAACAATGCCGTCCGTTCATTTGTCATGCAGAGGAATGGCGTGAAGAGGATAGTATCGGAATCAAATCTAATTGAGTCTATTTGTGTGTGACCCACCTCACCGCTAACCTTTCCCATCAGGAATGTGACCGGAATGTTCTCTCTCTCTCTCCTCCGACCGAGCAGAGGAGACGGGATCGGGATGGAGGGATGACGAGGGAGAGGGGAGAGAGAGAGAGAGAGAGAGAGCGCGCTCCGGCCTCGATCAAATATTCACCGTTGCGCTTCGCCTCGCGTGGGGGGCCCGTTTGAGGTTTTTAATTGAGGTGGAGCGGTTCACCTCTCGTTGATGCGTTTCCTTTTCCCCTCCCGTGAGAGGAAGTGACTCCGGCTGAATACAGAGCAGCTTGACGAGAGACGAGGTGGTCGCCACGCCACGCCGTCCCACAATGCACTCTGCTCCAAGGAGGGGGAGGGGGGGGGGTTTGGCGGAGAGACAGATCTTCGCGATGGAAAGCTCAGTTTCGGGAGGGAGTTTTACGACGTGGTTTTACGACGTGCGGGTCAGCGCCAGCGGTCTGTGTGTGACCCGTAGAGTGGGAGTCGCTGACCGAGCGAGCCTTCGGGGGCGGAGGGGAGCTGGGGTGTGTGAGCAGGACGGCGTGAGTCATGTGTTGGACGGGGGACGCCTAGAATTAGGGAGAGGACATGTTCCGAGGAGACGTTGGAGGTCCGAGGAGACTTGGGAGCGTGTGTGTGGGTGTGGGTCAGGATGTTTCTGTCTGATTAAACGCCGTCGGTCCGGAGGCGGTCAGCGCGTTGGAACGCGACGAGCTCGATCTCCGTGACCTCAGACACCCCGCGGCCCCACACGCCCGCTCTGACCCGGTCATTATGAGGGCAGGGGAGGAGGTGGAGGGGGGGTCGAATGTGGTGGGGGGGGGGTCCCACAGGGGGCTTAACAGAACACGCATTTTGAAATGTTTCTTAGGTTCAGTTCTGATCCACTGAGCTGTAGGAGAGCTCCGGCAGACTGGCCCCAGACTGGCCCCGCCCTGGATGCTACGAGATCCCGCCCTCACCCCCCCTGCTGGGAGGCTGCAGCAGCTCTGACCCACGGGGCCTCGCCCCCCCACCCGCCAGACAGACCGGACCGACCGCTCCTCCGAAGCTCCGCCCCCTCCCGGGCCGCCCAGGGTTCGAATACTACCGGACTCTCACTGACCAATCCTTCTCCAGGACTCCCAAGCCGGTATCTGGATTATATGGGGAATGCTCTTTTTTTTTTTTTTAACAGCTGCAGCACGGGTGAACGCCAGAGCCACGTTTTCCATTCGTGGAACAATAAAGTTGATCTTGAATCTTGGGCGAAGTGTAGCAGTGGCCTGAGGAGCAGACAGTGAGGTCATATCCCACAGTGCACAGAGCACAGAGACTTCCTGTTGATGTATACGTGGTGTGTGTTATTAGACACCACTCAAAAGATTACCTTGACAGGTAAAAGTTTGTTCAGACGTGAAGAAAACTTTCCACAACATTTCCAAACATTACTTCAGTTCCGCAGAGCGGGGAGAGTAAACATATTTCCACACTCCCCCTCGTAGGCAGGGATTTAGAAACTAAATCCAATGAAAGGTCATTAAGATTTCCAGTAGCACTCAGAGGATGCAATTACTGCCGTGTGCTCGGGTAGAGAAGTGGATTAGCTGACCGACACATCGAGACTGAGGCCAGCGCATTTGTCGGCTGATGGGTAAATAAACAGATTTGCCAGGAGGAGAAATATCAGCCTCTCTCCACGTTCTCCTCGCGAGCTCAGTGATGTTTAGAGGAGATTAGCGGGTCTCTCAGATGGGGGGTGTCTGTCGGGGTCCGGGGGTCCGCCGTTCTGTCACCACCGGAGCTCGGTGAGGGCTGGGGGCCTCGAGGGCCCGACCTGGGGCCCCTGCACCGGCTAGGCTGGGGGAAGAGGGGAGCGCACACACACACATAGACACGCACACACACACACAGACAAGCGTACACACACGCGCACACACACACAGACAATCATACACACAAACATGCGCGCATGCACACACACACAGACAAGCGTACACACAGACCAGTGTACAAACACGCGCGCCCACACACACGCGCGCACACACACACACAATACACGTCAGATAAGGCTCCGCCCATCCCGAGACAGGAACGCCGCGCGGCGGTAAACCCACCACACACGCGGTGGAAGATGGCAGCTAAAGCAACCCTTTGTGAGGATTTTATGCGCTCCGACCTGTTTTAACCTCTGCCTCTTGGCCAGGTCGTCATTGTAAATGAGAATTTGTTCTCAATTGACTTACCTGGTTAAATAAAGTTTAAATAAAAAAATTAAAAAAATTCTGGAGCTGGCAGCTCGGCAACTAGCCGCGAACTGACCGCAGCACAACGTTGATGTTAGTCTGAGAAATATTCACTACCGAGTACGAATGTGTGTGTCAGCCCCGAGGGGACAAGCATGTCCCTCAGCCCCTGCGCCCGGTCGCACGGTGTTCCACGCGGTCAGCCCCAGGATGGACCCCCAGGTGCTGAGCTGACACTGCAGAGCCATTGAAAGAGGCGGGGGTAACCGGGTTGACCAACTTAACCTGACTGACCTCAATTAAGAAGATCTGCTCCAGGTAATCATGCACATGTCAGCTCTTCAACACACACACACACAGGGAAAAAATGCACATTTTACGAGTACACACGCATGCACCCATGCATGCACACACACACACACACACACACACACACACCCATAAACGCGCACACACTGTGGTTGTATCCCACTTAACTTGATGTGAGTCCTCCTGACGTGATACTGTAAATATGGAAATAGCCTCCTTCTAACAGGCCAGTCAGCAAGGCACTGACCTCTACTCACTGACCGGACAGACCACGCACAAGACCCTCATAACAGCGACACGATCTGCAATGTCCCCCCCGGGGATCGATAAAGTACTACTACCACACACAACCTGTCCTCCATGAAGCTCTTCAGAATGACCGTTATAAATGCACTGTCCTCAATCCTCTCTCTCATTTCTTTGTGTCCAGTCTCTCAGAGACGACCTCTTTTGTTATAATTTAACACTGGGGATTAGTCCGCTCAGCATATTCTGCTTCCTGGCTCGGTCCGGTCACACACTCACGCTGAATCAATCTCATATCAATATCACGGGACAATTAATATCTCTCTGAGTGCCGCGCTGTCGCTCGCTTAAGTGTGTCCAGCTGCGTTACACGCTGATGGGTCAATTGGGACGCAGCTCCCCTCTTCTAAAGGTCAGAGAGAGAGAGAGATAGAGAGAGAGAGAAAGATAGAGAGAGAGAGATAGATAGAGAGAGATAGAGAGAGAGACAGAAAGAGAGAGAGAGAGATAGAGAGAGAGAAAGAGAGCGAGAGAAAGGGAGAGAGAGAGAAAGGGAGAGAGATAGAGAAAGGGAGAGAGAGAGAAAGAAAGAGAGATAGAGAGAAGGAAAGAGAGAGATGGAGAGAGAGATAGATAGAGAGAGAAAGAGAGAGGGAGAGAGAGACACGGCGCCACAACCGGACCCGTTCCGTGAGGACCCGCCCCCCACTGCCCGGCGGCCGAACAGGGAGCAGGATCCGGCGCCGAGCCGACCCGACGGGCCACTGGGAGAGGAGAGAGGAGCCCTCGGCCCCCGGGGGGCCCAGCGCTGGCCCGGGAGAGGGGGGGAGGTTACAGTAATAGGGGGGAGCAATCAAACCAGAGAGGCCTTTCACTCACTGATAAACGCTCCCGACGTTCACCACCACCTCAAACCCCGCCCACTTCGCGCGCCGCCTACCGACAGCGGCGGCGAGGTCGTCAGTTTCGCCGTAGCAGCGATCTGCCTGCCTAGAAGGGCGATGTGATGTTTTTTGGGGGGGGGGGCGGGGCTGTACGTTAAGCCGTGCGCTAATCCAGCATTAGCCCGCTTGGCAGGGCTTCCTCTCCGCCCCCTGCCTGCCCCCCTCCCCTAGAGGAGATACCAGCGTGATGGATGCAGGAGGCGGGTATCCATGGCTGCAGCTCTCTCTCTCTCTCTCCCTCTCTCTCTCCCTCTCTCCCGCTCTCTCTCTCTCCCTCTCTCTCTCTCTCTCTCTCTCCCTGTGGGTGATGAATGACACCTATCTCAGTCATGCCCCTAATTACTCCGCATTAATCAGAGAGGATTCTGTCACACTGTCCCCAATGGCCTCTCTCCCTCTCTCTCTCTCCTTCTCCCTCTCTCTCTTTCTTTCCGTCTCTCTTCCTCGCCCGCCCACCTGCCCAGCGAGCCTCAGAGACGTCCAGCCGGGCCGGCCGGGCAGGAAGCCAGCGCGCTGCCGCCGTCGCCATGGTAACGGCGGAGAGGCGTAGGGCCGGGCGTTCGGAGTAAACAGGAGGAGGGAGGGAGGAGGACCTCACCTCCACGCCGCTCCCCGCACGGGGGATGGTGGGAACGCGCGCACACGCGTGTGTGTGTGTCTGTGTGTGTATCCATACTTACTCGGCCAGCTCCTCAAGGCTCCGGTACACATCGTCCTCATTGAGAGCAGTGTCCTCAGACGGGAAGGGCCTGAAACACACACACACACACACACACACACACACAGAAGAGAGAGAGAGAGTTCAGCACCATTCCATCAATAATAGAACAGGAAGGTTTATTCATGAGAGCCTGACACCACACACACACACGCACACACACACACACACACAGACACTTTATCTCCCTAAAACCCCATTCGGACACATCTCACACCAGTCCTGGAAGAACGACAGGCCTAGACTAACACACAGCATGTCAGAACAGAAATTCCCATGATGCAGTGCTTCTCAGCCCTCCGAGGCGCAGAGCTGTATCCCACAGGACACTCCGGGGAGGCGCTGCGTTCAAACGGATGACCGGTCAATTACCCCAATCAATGGTACCTACTGTACCTACCGTACCTACTAAAATAGGTGAGAGTGGAGGAAGGCGGAACGATTATGAGTGAAAATAAAGATGATCTGCTTGTATTGCATTCATTCATGCAACATTTGCGAGTATGCGTGATATAAAGATGTATATATTTGCATAAAGTATGCCATGTGAATGATAATAATAAACGTTTCCTATTTTTGTCCCTGAGGACAGCAGGCGGTCCAGCCTGTCCAGGTTGCCGCGTGAGGCTGGTCTCCGCCTGCGGGAGAGGAGGCTGCTGATTGGACGTGTGTCGAGTGTGTCACACGCAGTCCATCTCCCCCGTCTCCCCGTTAGGACACGCCCCTCTGAGGGATCTGTTTACGCCGCTGCTCTGACAAGCACAGCGCCACTCATGAGGGATGAACTAGACCTGCTGCACACGGCCCTGCTACGCTTTACCAATGAGAATATGACTGGTACACACACACACACATATTATACACACACACACACACACACACACACACAGACATAGACACACAGACACAGACATGCACGCACACACACACATACACACAGACACAGACACACACACACAGACAGACATAGACACACAGACACAGACACGTACGCACACACACACACAGACACACACACAGACACGCACACATGCACACACAGACACACACGCACACACACATACACAGAAACACACACAGACGCACGCACACACATACACACAGACACGCACACACACACACA
>NC_140235.1:35537180-35539680 GCF_949987555.1 Borostomias antarcticus | reverse complement strand
CACACACACACACACACACAAACACGATAAAGTTTATCTATCTTGCCCTGTCACTGGCTCAGTTTTAAAGGTAAAGTGGTTTTCCAGCGCGCAGGGAGGCGTGACCGGTGTAAAGGTCATCGGCGGTTCAGGTCTGGAGGACAGGGGACGGCCGGGGGCCCGGGACCCATCGACCGGCTATCGGCAGACGGGAGGAAACGACGGGGCCCCCGCGGTCGTCGTGGGTCGAGCGTCCCGGTCGCCGTGGACAGCAGCTGCTCTGTAGCGGTTCCCCGGGTCCCTCAGCGCCGTGGCGCCGCCTCTGCTCTGCCGGGGGGCAGGGCGACGTATCCCAGCATGCAATGCATCGCGTGCCGTGCTGTCCACTCTACCCTCAAATGACCTTCTTTTTTTCTCTGTTCTCCATTTAGCTTGGCGTGTTGCTTTCCTTTATCTCAGTGCCTGCCTTGCTCCAGGGGTGTGTGTGAGTGTGTGTGCGTGTGTGTGTGTGTGTGTGCGCGTGTGTAACTCCAGGGGTGTGTGTGAGTGAGTGTCTGCGCTCTGTTTGAGTGTGGTCAGTGGAGAGTCCGTGCGTGCGGCTGATAACTGGATGTGATTGTGCGTGAGAGAGTGCCCAAAACACTCAGAACACAGCCGCCCCGGATACAATGGGGGTGGCGGACCGTGAGCCGACGCATGTTTAATGTGGGCGTCGCTGTGCGAGCGAGGTCCGCGTGAGAGCGAGTAACGTGTGGGTGGTCAGACGCTGTCGTGCTCACGTGACCTCGAGTATGGCTAACGAGAGAGGGAGAGAGAGGGGAGAGAGGGAGAGATGGAGAGAGAGAGAGAGAGAGAGAGAGAGAGGGAGAGAGAGAGAGGGGGGGGAGGAGAGGAGAGAGAGGGGAGAGAGACAGAGGGGGAGTGAGAGAGAGGGAGAGAGAGGACTCAGACCAAACTGTATATACAAAAAAAGACGTACATAAGAAACATGGGCTGGGCTTCTAGGATCAGAGGACAATTGAGACGCACTGCAGGGCATGTGTTTGTGTGTGCGTGCGTGTGTGGGTGGAGGGGGGGGTACTTTGAGTACAGTTGTAGTACTGAGGTTAGCGTAGTACTGATGTTAGCATAGTACTGAGGTTAGCGTAGCACTGAGGTTAGCGTAATACTGAGGTTAGCATAGTATTGAGGTTAGCGTAGTACTGAGGTTATTTAGGCACTGACGTTAGCATAGCATTAAGGTTAGCGTAGCACTGAGGTTAGCATAGCATTGAGGTTAGCATAGTACTGAGATTAGTTTAGCACTGACGTTAGCGTAGCATTGAGGTTAGCGTAGCACTGAGGTTAGCATAGCATTGAGGTTTGCGTAGTACTGAGGTTAGCGTAGCATTGAGGTTAGCATAGCACTGAGGTTAGCTGGGGACAGATGTGGTGAGACTAAGCAGAGGGGGGTGGTCTGGTCATGCTGCTGTAGCAGATAAACTGTGTTTATGGAGGACTCAGCAGGAGGGATTCGGGGGTCGGGACTTGGTTCTATCAGTCGACCTTCATACCCTTGGATTAAGGGAATGCTGAGAATGATGCGTGTGCATGAGAGAGAGAGAGAGAGAGAGTCACAGGGAGAGAATTTGCCAGGTTGTACTTCACACACTCACACTGGTGTGTGTGTGAGGGGGAAGAGGGCGTTAGCGGTAGTGAGAGGTGACAAGGTCACACAGTAGCAGCTACAGTGAAGGAGGGCAAATCAATGTGTTGCAACAGAGAGTCAATGAACACGCCTGTGGAACAATTAACCAGAGATCAAACACAGAGAGGGGCCGGGGCTCTGATGTCTCTTTCAGCAGGGGGTCTATATTGACGGGGGGGGAAGGGTTGCGTGTCACCCTTGCCCCCCGGCGCCACGACCAGTAAGGGGCCAGAAAGCGTGCGGCGTGAACACTGGGATGGGCTGTATCGCCCGGCCTGGACACAGAGGGGCCAATCCTGGTAGCTGTCTGTCATGTGGCCCCAACGAGAGACACAGACGGCCAGGACAGGGGGTGAAAAGACTATGGCGTGGGACGACCCTTCACAGCTAACATGCTAATGGCCATGTAGGCTACATACCGTTTCTATATACCGTTCCCTATATAGGGAATAGGGAGTGAGGGAACGAGGGAGCTTCTGTGTTTACTGTACAGCTAGAGAAAAGTGAGAGTCACTTCCTGGTTCTGTGCTGCCTACCAAACAGGCAGTGATGTGGCCCCCCTGTAACCACACACGGGTCCTAGTGGAAAGGACAGGGCAGGCAATGGTATAGCCACCCGTCAGCAGGTCTTGTAGTGCTTACTAATGACCAGGGGCCAGTCTCTGTCTGTGTTCCCTGGGCTCTGACATGGGGCCCCCATGGGGGGCCGTTCTATACGCCTTCACTCTTTGCCGGGCGATGAGGATGGTGGTATGGATGGTATGGGAAGAGTGTCATTGGCCTGTTCCTCATGATAGTGCTTAGAAAGTATAAAAGATCTTCACCTGATCCCTT